>NW_028121399.1:0-236753 GCF_965183815.1 Platalea leucorodia
CGGGAAAAGGAGGAGGGCGCGAGAGGGGCAAGAAGAGGCGCGGAGGAGGAGGCAATAGGAGGCAATGGGAGGCACGAGGAGGAGGAGGAGGCAAAGAGAGGAGGCTTAGAGAGGAGCAAAGAGGAGGAAGAGGCAAGGGAGGCTGAGTAGGAAAAGGCAAGAGGAAGAAGAGAAGTAGTCCGTAGGATGGCAGAGGAGGGAAGAGGAGGCTTGAGGAGGCTGTGGAGGAAGAGAAGGCCAAAGGCCGCTGAGGCAAGGAGAGGCGCGAGGAGGAGGAGGCGAGAGAGAGCAAGGCGGCGTCAACAGAGGAGTAGGAGGTAAAGAAGGAGAAGGAGAGGAGTGCAGGCAGCGGGAGGCAAGAGGATAAATAAGAAGAGGAGGACAGAGCAGAACAGAGGAGGCCAAGGAGGTGGAGGCCAAGAGGAGGTAAGGGCAGGAGACAGCAGGATCCCAGAGGTAAATGAGGAGTAGGCAAAAGGAGGAGTGAGAAGGAAGAAGAGGCAAGAGGCAAGAGAAGCAAGAGGCAGAAGGAGGAGGGGGAGGAGCAGGAGGAAAGCGGAGGAGGAGGAGGCAAGTGGTGGGAAGAGGAGGAGGAGGAGAAGGAGGCCAAAAGGAGGCAAGTGGAGGAGGAGAGAAAAGGAGGCAAGGGAAAGCCAGAGGAGGAGGAAGAGGAGAAGGAGAAGGGAAGAGGAGGCAGCAGGAGGCAAGAGGAAGAAAAAGAGAAGAAGGCTACAGGATGCTGTAAGGCGCAAGAGGAGGCAAGAAGATGTCAGAGGAAGAGGAGTGGTAGGAAAAGGAGAGTGGAGGTGGTGGAGTCAACAGGAGCAACGGGAAAGAACCTGAGGAGGGAGGAGGTGACTGCAGCAACAGCAGGCAACAGGAGGCAAAAGGCAATGGCGTCTTCCTCCTCACGCCTCCTCTTGCCTTTGATTGCCTCCTGCTCCACTTGCTCCCCACTTCTGCTCTTGCCTCCTGCTGCCTCCTCTTCCCTTCTCCTTCTCCTCTTCCTCCTCCTCTGGCTTTCCCTTGCCTCCTTTTCTCTCCTCCTCCACTTGCCTCCTTTTGGCCTCCTTCTCCTCCTCCTCCTCTTCCCACCACTTGCCTCCTCCTCCTCCGCTTTCCTCCTGCTCCTCCCCCTCCTCCTTCTGCCTCTTGCTTCTCTTGCCTCTTGCCTCTTCTTCCTTCTCACTCCTCGCGCCTCTCACTCCTCTTGCCTCATCTTGCCTCCTCCTTCTCTTGCCTCCTCTTGCTTCCTCCTCCTCCCCCTCTTGCTTCCTCCTCCTCCTCCTCCTCGCGCCTCCTCCTTCTCCTCCTCCTCCCGTTGCCTATTCCTCTCTCCTCTACCTTGCTTTTCTTCCTCCTTTTCCCCTCACCTACTCTTGACCCTTCTTGCCTCCTCTTCCTCTGCCTCCTCTGGCCTCCTCTTGCCTCTTTTCACGTCTGCCTCTTCCTCCTCCTTTCACCTCCTTTTGCCACATCATCTTCTAGCCTCCTCTTCCCTCCTCTTGCCTCTTCTACCTCCTCCTCTTTATACTCTTCGCCTCCTATCATCAGTCCTGCTCAGCTTCCCTCTGCTTGCCTAACTGTCACTCTTCCTCCTCCTCCTCCTCCTCCTCTCTGTCTTCCTCTTCCTCCTCCTGCTCTTTCTGGCCTCCTCTTGCCTCCTCCTCCACCTCCTGCTCTTGCTTCCCCTTGCCTCCCTCTCCCTCCTCCACTTCCTCCTGCTCTTGCCTCATCCTCTTCTTCCTCCTCAGGTTGCCTCATCTGGCCTCTGCGTGCATCCTCCTCCTCTTCCCTCCTGTCTCCTCCTCCTCTTGCCTTCACTTGCTTTTCCTTGCCTGCTCTTCCCTCCTTCTCCTCTTCCCTCCGCTTTCCTCCTGGAGGAGAAGGGAAGAGAAGGAGAAGGAGGGAAGAGTCTAAAAGAGGGAGTAAGAGAAGGCAAGAGGAGGAGGATGAGGAGTAGAGGGGAAGAGCCAAGAGAAATCAGGCAAAGGAGGAGCAGGAGGAGGAGGAGGAAAGAAGAAGAGGCTGAGGAAGTGGAGGCCAGAGAAGGCAAGAGGCGTTCAGAGTTGAGGAGAGGAGGTGTGTGAGGTGGAGAAGAAGAGCGTGTGAAGAGGAGGGAAGAGAAAGGCAGAGGGGTGTTAGGAGGCAGAGGTAGCAGGAGGCAAAGGGAGGCAAGAGGCAAGGGAGGAGGAGGCAAGAGGAGGCAAGGGAGGCAAGAGGAGGCACCGGGGCAGGGCAAAAGTCGAGGCGCGAAGAGGGCAGAGCAGGAGAGAGGAGGTAAAGGAGGAGGAGGGAAGAGGAGGCCAAAGAGGAGGAGGCGCGAAGGTGCCGTAGGAGGCAAGAAGAGGAGGAGTATGGAAGAGGAGGCAATGGGAGAAAGCAGGAGGAGGCAAAGGCAAGCGGCCGTAAGAGGAAGGAGTAGGAGGAAGAGGAAGAGCAGGAGGCAAAGGAGAAGGCAAAAGGGTGTCAGGTGAAGAAAAGAGGAGGAGGAGGAGGCGGAGGCAAGGTGTGGGAAGAGGAGGCGGTCGGAGGCTGCAGCAGAAGAGAAGGGAAAGGCAAGAGGAGGCAAGGTGAGGCGGCAGGAGGAGGCGCGAGGAGGAGGCAGCTGGATGGCCCAAGAGGCGCGAGGAGGCACGAGGCGGAGGCAAAAAGGAGAGGGAAGAGGAGGGCAGAGCAGGAGCCAGAAGGTAAAGGAGGAGGAGGCAAGCAAAAGCGGAAAAGGAGGAGAGGCGAGGCTGCGAGGTGAGGTAGCAGGAGGCAATAGGAGGCAGAGGAGGAGGCAATGGGCAAGAGCAGGAGGAGGGCAAAAGAGGAGGCGCGAGGAGGTGAGAGCAGGGCAGAAGGCAAAAGAAGGAGGAGGCAAGCAAAAGCGGAAAAGGAGGAGGCGCGAGGAGGGCAGAAGAGGCGCGAGGAGGAGGAGGCAAGAGGAGGCAATGGGAGGCACGAGGAGGAGGAGGAGGCAAAGAGAGGAGGCTTAGAGAGCAGCAAAGAGGAGGAAGAGGCAAGGGAGGCTGAGTAGGAAAAGGCAAGAGGAAGAAGAGAAGTAGTCCGTAGAATGGCAGAGGAGGGAAGAGGAGGCTTGAGGAGGCTGTGGAGGAAGAGAAGGCCAAAGGCCGCTGAGGCAAGGAGAGGCGCGAGGAGGAGGAGGCGAGCGAGAGCAAGAAGGCGTCAGAAGAGGAGTAGGAGGTAAAGAAGGAGAAGGAGAGAAGAGGAGGCAGCGGGAGGCAAGAGGAAGAGGGGGAAGATGAGGAGTAGAGAAGAAGAGTGAGGAGAAAGCAGGCAAAGGAGGAGCAGGAGGAGGAGGAGGACGGCAGAGGAAAGAAGAGGAGGCTGAGGAATTGGAGGCCAGAGGAGGCAAGAGGCGTCCAGAGTTGAAGCGAGGAGGCGTGTGAGGTGGAGAGGAAGAGCGTGTGAAGAGGAGGGAAGAGAAAGGCAGAGGGGTGTTAGGAGGCAGAGGTAGCAGGAGGCCAAGGGAGGCAAGAGGCAAGGGAGGAGGAGGCAAGAGGAGGCAAGGGAGGCAAGAGGAGGCAAGGGAGGCAAGAGGAGGCACCGGGGCAGGGCAAAAGTAGAGGGGCGAAGAGGGCAGAGCAGGAGAGAGGAGGTAAAGGCGGAGGAGGGAAGAGGAGAAGAAGGAGGAGGAGGCTAGAGGAGGCCAAAGAGGAGGAGGCGCGAAGGTGCTGTAGGAGGCAAGAAGAGGAGGAGTATGGAAGAGGAGGCAATGGGAGAAAGCAGGAGGAGGCAAAGGCAAGCGGCCATAAGAGGAAGGAGTAGGAGGAAGAGGAAGAGAAGGAGGCAAAGGAGAAGGCAAAAGGGTGTCAGGTGAAGAAAAGAGGAGGAGGAGGAGACGGAGGCAAGAGGAGGCAAGGTGTGGGAAGAGGAGGTGGTCGGAGGCTGCAGCAGAAGAGAAGGGAAAGGCAAGAGGAGGCAAGGTGAGGCGGCAGGAGGAGGCGTGAGGAGGAGGCACTACGATGGCCCAAGAGGCGCGAGGAGGCGTGAGGCGGAGGCAAAAAGGAGAAGCAAGAGGAGGGCAGAGCAGGAGCCAGAAGGTAAAGGAGGAGGAGGCAAGCAAAAGCGGAAGAGGAGGAGAGGCGAGGCTGCGAGGTGAGGTAGCAGGAGGCAATAGGAGGCGGAGGAGGAGGCAACGGGCGAGAGCAGGAGGAGGGCAAAAGAGGAGGCGCGAGGAGGTGAGAGCAGGGCAGAAGGCAAAAGAAGGAGGAGGCAAGCAAAAGCGGAAAAGGAGGAGGCGCGAGGAGGGCAGAAGAGGTGCGAGGAGGAGGAGGCAAGAGGAGGCAATGGGAGGCACGAGGAGGAGGAGGAGGCAAAGAGAGGAGGCTTAGAGAGGAGCAAAGAGGAGGAAGAGGCAAGGGAGGCTGAGTAGGAAAAGGCAAGAGGAAGAAGAGAAGTAGTCCGTAGGATGGCAGAGGAGGGAAGAGGAGGCTTGAGGAGGCTGTGGAGGAAGAGAAGGCCAAAGGCCGCTGAGGCAAGGAGAGGCGCGAGGAGGAGGAGGCGAGAGAGAGCAAGAAGGCGTCAGCAGAGGAGTAGGAGGCAAGGAAGGAGAAGGAGAGACGAGGAGGCAGCAGGAGGCAAGAGGAAGAGGGGGAAGATGAGGAATAGAGAAGAAGAGTGAGGAGAAAGCAGGCAAAGGAGGAGCAGGAGGAGGAGGAGGAAGGCAGAGGAAAGAAGAGGAATGCTGACGCGGAAATCACGGACACAGCACACGATCAATATGATCAAGCAAAATGTCGGTTTATTACATACACTGCTTAGTTAATATAGTTTCTTGCTTTCCTAATCATGCATAAACTTATCGCTAATTTGTTAACTATGTTTGGCAATATGCTGTTCATGCGCTACTAGCAATATTCTGATTCGTTCATAACAATAGTTCACACGCACCGCCCGCTTCTCCCGTATCTTGTTTTCAACATTGAACGCCAATAGTTTCTTCCTCTCAATCTGCTTGTTTCATGTCTTCCAAACTGCAGTCAACCTTCGCAGCGTCCTTGAATTCCTCTTGCGTTAAATGCAGATTAAGTCCACCTAGTCTGAGTCTGGGTTGCTCACTACATGTCCTTGGCTTTTCAGATATCCCACAAATCCCCCTTTTTGTTTTTGAGCAATCCAGACTCCATTCATCATACGCTCCACGGCTTTCATGAAATATTTAAAAACACATCTTAATATAAGTATAGTTAATAATAATCCCAATAATAATATAAACCCATGGCTAATTAGATCTTTTCCCCAACCTGAAATGCCTAACCCAGCTAACCATGAATTAAAACCTAAAGAGCTAGTCTTTCTACAATTGTTTTATCTGCTGTCCAGAAATCTAAATCTGACTTACAGTCCTTTGAATATTTTTCAATACTTCTTCAAGATGTGTGTTTGTTTTTTTTTTTTTTAATATTCAAAATCATTGACGTCGTTAGCTATATCTCTGCATGCATGCCTGATGGTGGAGGAGTTACAAACATACTCCCACTCTTTACCGCCAATCGGAGTCCCCACTAAACATGTCATAAATGGGTTGCCTGCATTTGCTGCCGCTAAACAGATTGAATCTTGCCCTGTTTTATTAGCTAGAGTTACCCAAACATTTGTACGTGGTTGTACTGAGATCCATGAGTGACCACTACCAACGATGGAGAGGAATGACGTGAGAAAACATATCATGGTAACTCCTGTTGTGGTCCCGACTCTTCTCTCCATGGTTTCACCCAGCGGCTAGGCACCCACCTCGGACCTTCGTCTGTCAAAACACAAACATATCCTCGACCTGTCATCTTAATTTCTGCAGGACCCTTCCATTCTCCAGTTTTTAAGTCACGGTATCGTACTTTTACCGATACTGAATCGGTCTTCTGTATTCCCGATTGAAATGACATATGGTGTATAACAATTGGAGGAGATTCACGGTCCCCTGTTAACCATAAATAATTTAAAACGTAAATCGCTTTTGCAAGACGTTCAGCAGGGGCTATTTCTCCCCCCTTTTGTTTTTGCAACAGCGATTTTAACGTAGCACGTGCGCGTTCTACAATCGCCTGTCCTGTAGGAGAGTGTGGTATGCCTGTGATTCTGCGAATGCCCCACAAGTGGCAGAAATGTTCGAATGTTTGAGAGATATATGCAGGGCCATTATCTGTTTTTATCTCTTGAGGACTCCCCAAGGCAGCGATGGCTGCACACATATGTTTTACAACGTGTTTGACTGTTTCCCCTGTTTGAGCAGTGGCCCAGATTGCATGCGAATAAGTATCAATGCTAACGTGTACATATTTTTGCCGTCCAAACTCTGTGATGTGGGTGACATCCATTTGCCATAATTGTAGGGCTCCCAGACCTCGAGGGCTGACCCCAAGACCTAAACCGAATCCTGATTTTTGGCAGGCAGGACAGTTTTGGACGATGCCTCGGGCATCTGATAGTTTTAAATCAAATTGTTTCGCCAATACTTTTGCAGATTGATGTAAAAATTCATGAGATAAACGGGCCTGCTCAAACAGGTTAACATTTTGATTTTTCCAGATGGTAGCAACCAACTTGTTGGCTATGTTGTTTCTAATCGACAAGCCTTGATCAAATTGATGGCTACGAATATGTGTCACAAAATAGTGTTTAGTGCGTTGATTCAATAAAAATAAAAGTTGCATTAATAACATATATAAGGTGTTATTCTTCAGTGATTTGATCATAGCCAATCTAAATAATTCTGTGCTATAGGTACAAACAGGGTTTCAGGTTCTTGTCCTGTCAGATCACAAATCCTTCTTCTACCTTTGATGATCATATTAGCTAATAGTTCAGTCCGTGTACAGACGGTATTTTTTGGCTGATAGGATAAAAATACCCACTCTAAAACGTTGATGCGTGGGCTATCTATTTGGATTATCAGTCCTATGAAGTGTTTTCGGTTGGGTGATGAGTTAACAATTAAAAATTGCAAAGGCAAATCACTAATTTTTCTTTGTACAACTGTTGTCAAAACCTTTTTTAGAATGTGATCCAATGCCTGCTCTTGTTCCTTCGTCAGGCTTCGTCGTTCATCGGCTCTGGTTGAGGTTCCCAACAGAGGCATCAAGGGAGCTAGATCATCATTAGTTATTCCACTAACTGACCTTACCCACTGTAAATCTCCCATTAGTTTTTGAACATCTGAGAGCGTCTTAATGTCTGTTTTGAGTATGATCTTCTGTGGTCTGACTGTGCTCCCAGTAATTGTCCATCCTAAATATTGCCATGGATTTTGTCCTTGTACCTTTTCTGGAGCAATTTTAAGACCTTTCGGTTCTAAGGTTTCTATTAACCTTTGTAAAGTTCCTTCCACATCCATTTTTTCTCCAGCAATTAAGATATCATCCATATTGTGAAAAACTAGTAAAAATGGATGTTTCATTCGGAATGGTTGTAAGGCCCATGCTACAAAATTTTGACACAGAGTAGGTGAGTTTTTCATTCCTTGAGGTAGTACCACCCAATGGTATCTTTTTGCTGGTTCCTGTTTATTGATTGATGGTACTGTAAATGCAAATTTTTCTGCATCTTCAGGATGCAAAGGAATAGTAAAAAAACAATCCTTCAAATCAATGATGAGGAAGTCCCAATTTTCTGGGATCATCACAGGGGAGGGTAATCCTGGCTGTAATGCCCCCATATTTTGCATTACAGCATTCACCGCTCGTAAATCATGCAACAATCGCCATTTTCCAGATTTTTTTCGGGATGGTAAAAACGGGTGTGTTCCAAGGGCTTGTGGAAGGCACAATGTGACCTGCTTCTAACTGTTCTTTAACTAAATTTTGTAAAATATGCAGCCTCTCCTGTTTCAGCGGCCACTGGTCTACCCACACTGGCGTTGTCGTAGTCCAGGTGAGTTTTAAGATGGGCTGCTCAACCATGGCCGCTCCTAAAAATGCTGGGTTACAAGTTTGGCTCCCATTTGGGATAATATATCCCGACCTATAAGAGCTACAGGCAAGTGCATTACATATGGCCTTGTGGTAACAGTGGCACCGTCTTCAAAATTGAATGCTATCAGTAATCTGCTAATCATCGTGCATTGTGCCCCCCCGACTCCCACAACACTGGTAGCTGCAGGTACCAGTGGCCAATGACGAGGCCATTTTGTGATAGGGACAATAGTTACATCTGCCCCCGTGTCAATTAACATTGACAGTACTAAAGATCGTCCATTAGGATGTCTTAATGTTACCCTTTCTTCAGGTTTTCCCTTGGCAATATCTGTTGCTAATAACACATTTGGTACTCCTGTGGATCCAAAACCTCCATGCCCATGTACAATTGAATGCGCTTTAGGGACACACGCATGAAATGGTATTAATTGAGCTATTTTAGACTGTGCTGATATTTTAAGTGGTGGCGTTAAGGTATATACCATAATCTTTATGGTTCCACAGAAATCCGCATCGATGAGTCCTGGTACTATAAATACACCTTTTCGTGATATTGAAGAACGGCCTATGAGCAATGCACTCAACCCATGCCCTAGAGGTCCTTGTTGATCTGAATCAATTAATTTAACCTCAGACGTTGTTAAGGTTATGTCTACTGCTGTTGCCAGGTCCACTCCGGCGCTACCGGCTGTGGCGGCTGCGCAGCGGTCCAAGCACCCTGCACTTGTGTCTTCACGCGTGGGTGTGGCGCGCTCCGCGCCGTGTTTCCCGATTTTCCACACTCTTGGGTGTCATGATTATCTTTTTTACAATTCGTACACCATTTTTCTTTCCAACCCTCAGTATTAATTGGACTCCTACATTCTTTTTTAAAATGGCCTAGTTTTCCACAATTAAAGCACTTCTTGTCCTTTTTTCCCCCTTGCTTTTTTGATACCAACGGCTTCACTGCTGCACCTACAGCTGCGGCCATAACCGCAGCCTTTTCTTGTTCTAGCATTCGCTCAGCAGCCTCTAGCAACTGTCCTGTGCTGGATCCTCTTGGCAACACACTGAGTGCTCTTTTTGTTTTTTCATTAGCGTTATCAAAAGCAAGCATATCTAAGAACTTTACTTTCATTCCCTCATCCATATCTGGATGAGCCATGGCAGCGTGCAAACGATCAATAAATTTGCCGTACGATTCAGTGGGTCCCTGCCTTACAGCGGTAAAAGCAGGTCTAATTTTCTCATCATGCACATTAATAAGAGCTTTATAAGCTAACTCCTGACTCAATTGCAATGCCTCGGTAGCAAACTGCCCTTGCCAATCAGGTCGCGTAAAAGGCCCTGCGCCCATTAACATTTGAGCCTGGATTCCGAATAACGGATCGCCTTGTTGTCGAGGTATTGAAGCTGCCCTATCACAGGCAGTTTGCCAATGTTGGAAAAATTGTAGTTGTTGCGATGGTGGTAATGGCATCTGGACAATCATTCTAGAATCATAAGGAGTTAATAACTGTGCTGAAAAAAATGTGCTGTAATATAGATTGAGTATATGGTGATTTTAAACCATATTGAGTAACAGCACTTTTCGCTTCTTTCAATATTTTCCAGTCCAGTGCTTCCCATACACCTCTCCCGTTATTATCAACTACAACAGGAAAAGCCATGGGTAAAATCTGTCCCTCTATCATGGCATCTCGGATAACGCCTTTCCATCGCATTGACGGATCCCCATCTCCTCCCACCAACATCCCTTGCCCGAATACACACACCCCCCTCCGATGGTTGTTGTGGTGGCAAAGACGGAAAAGCACCAGTTTCCAACGGTGTCCTAGTTGGAGCAAAAACGTTGGGTGCTGACCGTCCTGGGTATGATGCGGACAGTGACGTTGGTGGGTTTTCTGGCGGGGCCGCCAATTGCGCTTCTAAGTCTCCAGTCTTTTTATCAATTCCATTAATTCAGCTTTCTCCTCTAGAACACCATTGTTTTCCTCATCCTCTTCGCCACCTGGTGGCAAAGGAGGGTAAAGTCAGGTGGTTGCCACTGGTGAGGGAGGTCGATTTGGTGGATCAGCCTCATCGTAACTCGGGGGGCGGTCCGACTGTGGTACATCGGGCAATGGTGGAGTAGACTCCGCAGCGTTTTTTTCTGGTGACTGCACTTCGGTGGCGGCCCAGAGGAGCCCTGACAAGTGCTCATGCTCAATGCTGCAGAGGAAGGCAAAAAACCCCCGGGCACCACAGCCAATCTGCCCCGGGGGAAAATTCCTTCCTGACCCCAGCATCGCCGGCCATGGGCTATTCCCTGAGCACGTGAGCAAGACCTGCCTCCTTGGCCCGCAGGCTGCTCACGCCTCCCAGGAGATGCCCAACCCCGATTCTCCCTCCACCTGCTGCCACCTCAGGGCCTTCCCAGAGGGGCAAAACGCCCCCGGCCTGATCCATCTGGGGGACAACGATCCTTCCGGCGCCTGGCAAGGCACCAGTGGCTGCTCCAAAGCACCGGCACCCCCGCCAACATCTCTGCAGCCCATTCCTCACGGCTGCTGACACTGGCTCCGCAGGGGATGAGGATGGCGAGCTCTGCAGTGCTCCTCAGGAAGCCATTCCCTTGCTCTTGCCACTGCTAGCCAGCTGAAAAGGCCAGCCAGCCTCACCAACCTCCAGCTGTTGGGGGTTCTTCTCGTCTCCAGCAGCCTCGTCGAGCCCCCTCCGGCCTTCCTCCCTCAGCCCTCACCAAGTAATTCCACCGCCTCCTCAAGGACTTCCTCTCGCATGTCTTGGCGCTGCCCCCAGGCCAGCTATGGCAGCGCGACGCGGGAGCGTGCTCCCTTTTATGCTGCCCCGGGGCATGGTGACTGCTGCGTTGCCGGGTGCTGGCACTGTGACACGGGGGTGACGGGGCCCCCCCTGCGCAGCCCCGCCCGCCGGCCCTCCGCCCAGCATCCTTCCCAGGAAGGCCTTTGGGCTGCTGGCCCCGAGGCAGTCCCTGGGCCCAGGAGCCTCAGGGGGCTGTCCCTGCCCTTGCTGGCCATGCCCTGGGCACAGCTGCTGGGCGTCCCGCTAAATACATCTGGACATTCAGACTACGTCGTCAAGGCTGTTTGTCCCATCTGCATTCCTTTGGTTGTGGGGATGCCAGAGGTGAAAGCAAGGCTTTTGCTTCCCTCGGCGTGAACTGGGCAGAGACGGAGAGCATGTGCAGGATGGCCTCGCCGTTCCTGACCCGTGCACCAAGGCACATTTGCTACTCCCCTGCTTATGCTGAGGTCGTCTTCTGGGAAAGAAGTCCCAAATCCTTTTCTCTTCTTGACCATCTTTTTCCTTGCACTCAAGAGCTTTTCTCCCCCCTTGGCCTTCACCCTCCATACCTTTCCGGAAAGTGACGGCAGCCCTCTCAGCCTTTGCCTTGCTCCTGCTAGTCGTCTTCACCTCAGCTAGAGAGTCCGGAAGGATCGCTGCAGGTCCCTTCCAACTCAACCCTTCTCTTCTCTTCACCTCTAGTCTATTCCCTGCACTCACGATGAGGCGAATAACAAGGAGACCACTATTTGCCTGAAATGCCAGGGGGTTTACAGCTCCAGAAACACTTTCGAGGACACAAATCAAAAAGGGTACAAGTAGAAAGAGGATTTGATTTCATTTGATTTGACTTTATTTTACTGTATTTTATTTTCTGTCTTGCTATGTTGGTTTATGTTAGTTTAGTTTCGTTTCTTTCCTGTGATGTTATTGGATTTGATTTGATTCTCTTTTCTTTGGGGTTATTTCTTATGATTTTATTTTATGTTGGTTTATCTTATTTTATTTGACCTTGCTTTACGCGTTTTTGTTTCGGTTTGTTCTTTTATTATTTTATTTCATTGTATTTGGTCTTATTTTGGTTTAGGCTCTTTTAGGCTATTTTGCTGAATCTCTTTCAGAGCCGAGGCTCACAAGCATGAACACAATGCGCATGTGCAGCCAGGAGCAGGCTGATGTGTTCTTTAGTTTAGTTTGAAAAAGCATCCCTTGCAGTCTGGCAAAGCAAAGCTGCAGAAAGGAGCAGCAGGAAGACAGGCCGAGCAGTCCCTCGTTTCTCAACAGTGCAGAAGAACTTGAAGAAGGAGGATGGGTACCGACCACACACCGAAAAGCAGCAGAAGAGGAGGGGTGTGCTGCCCTGGGCTATTTTCACAAGTAGGACACGTGTCGATGACAAGCACCCCTTTTGCCTTCCAAAACTTGCTCCGCTGTGCTGCTTGGCCAGGGAGGCATGAAAAGCGCTCTCCTGCCTGCCCTGCGCTTGCATCGCATGCAGGGAGAGCTGAAAAGCTGCAGCTCCGCATGGTGCAGCAAGCCTGCAGCCCTTCCAAGCACAGGCTGTTTTGCACAAGCAAGGACACCTCGGGAAACGGAGCCAAGGCAAGAGCAGAGCTCGCTCCTGCTCCAAACCTGCAATGGGCAAAAGAGCCAGGGAGCGCCAGGGCACGAGGGGCGCCTCGCAGGTGCAAGAGCAGCGGGCAAGAACTGAGCCCAAAGGGCCCAGAGGAGCCCTGACAAGGGGCTGCGCTCAATGCTACGCAGGAGAAGAAGCAACCCCCGGGGGCCACCCTGGGCGTCTGCCCCGGGAGTCTAGAAAGCGTCCTCCCCCCGCATGCGGGGCACGAGGGCCACCTTCGTGGAGCAGGAGCAGCAGGCACCTAGCCAAAACGGCCCAAAGGAGCCCTGGCACGGGGCCGTGCTCAGTGCTGCAGAGGAAGGCAAAAAACCCCCGGGGACACTTGCTAGCCCACCGTGGGGGGAAAAAAAGCCTTCCTCCCCGCAGCTGCAGGGCACGAGAGGCCACCTTCGTGGTGCATGAGCAGCAGGCAGTAACCCAGCCAAAATGGCCCAGAGGAGCCCTGACAAGTGCTCATGCTCAATGCTGCAGAGGAAGGCAAAAAACCCCCGGGCACCAGAGCCAATCTGCCCCGGGGCAAAATTCCTTCCTGACCCCAGCGTCGCCGGCCATGGGCTATTCCCTCAGCACGTGAGCAAGACCTGCCTCCTCGGCCCACAGGCTGCTCACGCCTCCCAGGAGATGCCCAACCCCGATTCTCCCTCCACCTGCTGCCACCTCAGGGCCTTCCCAGAGGGGCAAAACGCCCCCGGCCTCATCCATCTGGGGGGCAACGATCCTTCCGGCGCCTGGCAAGGCACCAGTGGCTGCTCCAAAGCACCGGCACCCCCGCCAACATCTCTGCATCCCATTCCTCACGGCTGCTGACACTGGCTCCGCAGGGGATGAGGATGGCGAGCTCTGCAGTGCTCCTCAGGAAGGCATTCCCTTGCTCTTGCCACTGCTAGCCAGCTGAAAAGGCCAGCCAGCCTCACCAACCTCCAGCTGTGGGTGGTTCTTCTCGTCTCCAGCAGCCTCGTCGAGCCCCCTCCGGCCTTCCTCCCTCAGCCCTCGCCAAGTAATTCCACCGCCTCCTCAAGGACTTCCTCTCGCACGTCTTGGCGCTGCCCCCAGGCCAGCTATGGCAGCGCGACGCGGGAGCGTGCTCCCTTTTATGCTGCCCCGGGGCATGGTGACTGCTGCGTTGCCGGGTGCTGGCACTGTGACACGGGGGTGACGGGCCCCCCCCTGCGCAGCCCCGCCCGCCGGCCCTCCGCCCAGCATCCTTCCCAGGAAGGCCTTTGGGCTGCTGGCCCCGAGGCAGTCCCTGGGCCCAGGAGCCTCAGGGGGCTGTCCCTGCCCTTGCTGGCCATGCCCTGGGCACAGCTGCTGGGCATCCCGCTAAATACATCTGGACATTCAGACTATGTCGTCAAGGCTGTTTGTCCCATCTGCATTCCTTTGGTTGTGGGGATGCCAGAGGTGAAAGCAAGGCTTTTGCTTCCCTCGGCGTGAACTGGGCAGAGACGGAGAGCACGTGCAGGATGGCCTCGCCGTTCCTGACCCATGCACCAAGGCACATTTGCTACTCCCCTGCTTATGCTGAGGTCTTCTTCTGGGAAAGAAGTCCCAAATCCTTTTCTCTTCTTGACCATCTTTTTCCTTGCACTCAAGAGCTTTTCTCCTCCCTTGGCCTTCACCCTCAATCCCTTTCCGGAAAGTGACGGCAGCCCTCTCAGCCTTTGCCTTGCTCCTGCTAGTCGTCTTCCCCTCAGCTAGAGAGTCCGGAAGGATCGCTGCAGGTCCCTCCCAACTCAACCCTTCTCTTCTCTTCACTTGTGTTCTATTCCCTGCACTCACGATGAGGCGAATAACAAGGAGACCACTGTTTGCCTGAAATGCCAGGGGGTTTACAGCTCCAGAAACACTTTCGAGGACACAAATCAAAAAGGATACAAGTAGAAAGAGGATTTGATTTCATTTGATTTGACTTTCTTTTACTGTATTTTATTTTCTGTCTTGTTCTGTTGGTTTATGTTAGTTTAGTTTCGTTTCTTTCCTGTGATGTTATTGGATTTGATTTGATTCTATTTTCTTTGGGGTTATTTCTTATGATTTTATTTTATGTTGGTTTATCTTATTTTATTTGACCTTGCTTTACGCGTTTTTATTTTGGTTTGTTCTTTTATTATTTTGTTTCATTTTATTTGATCTTATTTTGGTTTAGGCTCTTTTAGGCTATTTTGCTGAATCTCTTTCAGAGCCGAGGCTCACAAGCATGAACACAATGCGCATGTGCAGCCAGGAGCAGGCTGATGTGTTCTTTAGTTTAGTTTGAAAAAGCATCCCTTGCAGTCTGGCAAAGCAAAGCTGCAGAAAGGAGCAGCAGGAAGACAGGCCAAGCAGTCCCTCGTTTCTCAACAGTGCAGAAGAACTTGAAGAAGGAGGATGGGTACCGACCACACACCGAAAAGCAGAAGGAGAGGAGGGGTGTGCTGCCCTGGGCTATTTTCACAAGTAGGACACGTGTCGATGACAAGCACCCCTTTTGCCTTCCAAAACTTGCTCCACTGCGCTTCTTGGCCAGGGAGGCATGAAAAGCGCTCTCCTGCCTGCCCTGCGCTTGCATCGCATGCAGGGAGAGCTGAAAAGCTGCAGCTCCGCATGGTGCAGCAAGCCTGCAGCCCTTCCAAGCACAGGCTGTTTTGCACAAGCAAGGACACCTCGGGAAACGGAGCCAAGGCAAGAGCAGAGCTCGCTCCTGCTCCAAACCTGCAATGGGCAAAAGAGCCAGGGAGCGCCAGGGCACGAGGGGCGCCTCGCAGGTGCAAGAGCAGCGGGCAAGAACTGAGCCCAAAGGGCCCAGAGGAGCCCTGACAAGGGGCTGCGCTCAATGCTACGCAGGAGAAGGAGCAACCCCCGGCGGCCACCCTGGGCGTCCGACCCGGGAGTCCAGAAAGCGTCCTCCCCCCGCATGCGAAGCACGAGGGCCAGCTCCGTGGAGCAGGAGCAGCAGGCATCTAGCCAAAACGGCCCAAAGGAGCCCTGGCAAGGGGCCATGCTCAGTGCTGCAGAGGAAGGCAAAAAACCCCCGGGGACACTTGTTAGCCCACCGTGGGGGGAAAAAAGCCTTCCTCCCCGCAGCTGCAGGGCACGAGAGGCCACCTTCGTGGTGCAGGAGCAACAGGCAGTAACCCAGCCAAAATGGCCCAGAGGAGCCCTGACAAGTGCTCATGCTGAATGCTGCAGAGGAAGGCAAAAAACCCCCGGGCACCAGAGCCACTCTGCCCCGGGGCAAAATTCCTTCCTGACCCCAGCGTCGCCGGCCATGGGCTATTCCCTCAGCACGTGAGCAAGACCTGCCTCCTCGGCCCGCAGGCTGCTCACGCCTCCCAGAAGATGCCCAACCCCGATTCTCCCTCCACCTGCTGCCACCTCAGGGCCTTCCCAGAGGGGCAAAACGCCCCCGGCCTGATCCATCTGGGGGACAACGATCCTTCCGGCGCCTGGCAAGGCACCAGCGGCTGCTCCAAAGCACCGGCACCCCCGCCAACATCTCTGCATCCCATTCCTCACGGCTGCTGACACTGGCTCCGCAGGGGATGAGGATGGCGAGCTCTGCAGTGCTCCTCAGGAAGCCATTCCCTTGCTCTTGCCACTGCTAGCCAGCTGAAAAGGCCAGCCAGCCTCACCAACCTCCAGCTGTTGGGGGTTCTTCTCGTCTCCAGCAGCCTCGTCGAGCCCCCTCCGGCCTTCCTCCCTCAGCCCTCGCCAAGTAATTCCACCGCCTCCTCAAGGACTTCCTCTCGCACGTCTTGGCGCTGCCCCCAGGCCAGCTATGGCAGCGCGACGCGGGAGCGTGCTCCCTTTTATGCTGCCCCGGGGCATGGTGACTGCTGCGTTGCCGGGTGCTGGCACTGTGACACGGGGGTGACGGGGCCCCCCCTGCGCAGCCCCGCCCGCCAGCCCTCCGCCCAGCATCCTTCCCAGGAAGGCCTTTGGGCTGCTGGCCCCGAGGCAGCCCCTGGGCCCAGGAGCCTCAGGGGGCTGTCCCTGCCCTTGCTGGCCATGCCCTGGGCACAGCTGCTGGGCGTCCCGCTAAATACATCTGGACATTCAGACTACGTCGTGAAGGCTGTTTGTCCCATCTGCATTCCTTTGGTTGCGGGGATGCCAGAGGTGAAAGCAAGGCTTTTGCTTCCCTCGGCGTGAACTGGGCAGAGACGGAGAGCACGTGCAGGATGGCCTCGCCGTTCCTGACCCATGCACCAAGGCACATTTGCTACTCCCCTGCTTATGCTGAGGTCTTCTTCTGGGAAAGAAGTCCCAAATCCTTTTCTCTTCTTGACCATCTTTTTCCTTGCACTCAAGAGCTTTTCTCCTCCCTTGGCCTTCACCCTCAATCCCTTTCCGGAAAGTGACGGCAGCCCTCTCAGCCTTTGCCTTGCTCCTGCTAGTCGTCTTCACCTCAGCTAGAGAGTCCGGAAGGATCGCTGCAGGTCCCTTCCAACTCAGCCCTTCTCTTCTCTTCACCTCTAGTCTATTCCCTGCACTCACGATGAGGCGAATAACAAGGAGACCACTATTTGCCTGAAATGCCAGGGGGTTTACAGCTCCAGAAACACTTTCGAGGACACAAATCAAAAAGGATACAAGTAGAAAGAGGATTTGATTTCAGTTGATTTGACTTGATTTTACTTCATTTTATTTTCTGTCTTGTTAGGTTGGTTTACGTTAGTTTAGTTTCGTTTCTTTCCTGTGATGTTATTGGATTTGATTTGATTCTATTTTCTTTGGGGTTATTTCTTATGATTTTATTTTATGTTGGTTTATCTTATTTTATTTGACCTTGCTTTACGCGTTTTTATTTCGGTTTGTTCTTTTATTATTTTGTTTCATTTTATTTGGTCTTATTTTGGTTTAGGCTCTTTTAGGCTATTTTGCTGAATCTCTTTCAGAGCCGAGGCTCACAAGCATGAACACAATGCGCATGTGCAGCCAGGAGCAGGCTGATGTGTTCTTTAGTTTAGTTTGAAAAAGCATCCCTTGCAGTCTGGCAAAGGAAAGCTGCAGAAAGGAGCAGCAGGAAGACAGGCCAAGCAGTCCCTCGGTTCTCAACAGTGCAGAAGAACTTGAAGAAGGAGGATGGGGACCGACCACACACCGAAAAGCAGAAGAAGAGGAGGGGTGTGCTGCCCTGGGCTATTTTCACAAGTAGGACACGTGTCGATGACAAGCACCCCTTTTGCCTTCCAAAACTTGCTCCGCTGTGCTGCTTGGCCAGGGAGGCATGAAAAGCGCTCTCCTGCCTGCCCTGCGCTTGCATCGCATGCAGGGGGAGCTGAAAAGCTGCAGCTCCGCATGGTGCAGCAAGCCTGCAGCCCTTCCAAGCACAGGCTGTTTTGCACAAGCAAGGACACCTCGGGAAACGGAGCCAAGGCAAGAGCAGAGCTCGCTCCTGCTCCAAACCTGCAATGGGCAAAAGAGCCAGGGAGCGCCAGGGCACGAGGGGCGCCTCGCAGGTGCAAGAGCAGCGGGCAAGAACTGAGCCCAAAGGGCCCAGAGGAGCCCTGACAAGGGGCTGCGCTCAATGCTACGCAGGAGAAGAAGCAACCCCCGGGGGCCACCCTGGGCGTCCGCCCCGGGAGTCTAGAAAGCGTCCTCCCCCCGCATGCGGGGCACGAGGGCCACCTTCGTGGAGCAGGAGCAGCAGGCACCTAGCCAAAACGGCCCAAAGGAGCCCTGGCACGGGGCCGTGCTCAGTGCTGCAGAGGAAGGCAAAAAACCCCCGGGGACACTTGCTAGCCCACCGTGGGGGGAAAAAAAGCCTTCCTCCCCGCAGCTGCAGGGCACGAGAGGCCACCTTCGTGGTGCATGAGCAGCAGGCAGTAACCCAGCCAAAATGGCCCAGAGGAGCCCTGACAAGTGCTCATGCTCAATGCTGCAGAGGAAGGCAAAAAACCCCCGGGCACCACAGCCAATCTGCCCCGGGGCAAAATTCCTTCCTGACCCCAGCGTCGCCGGCCATGGGCTATTCCCTCAGCACGTGAGCAAGACCTGCCTCCTCGGCCCGCAGGCTGCTCACGCCTCCCAGAAGATGCCCAACCCCGATTCTCCCTCCACCTGCTGCCACCTCAGGGCCTTCCCAGAGGGGCAAAACGCCCCCGGTCTGATCCATCTGGGGGACAACGATCCTTCCGGCGCCTGGCAAGGCACCAGCGGCTGCTCCAAAGCACCGGCACCCCCGCCAACATCTCTGCATCCCATTCCTCACGGCTGCTGACACTGGCTCCGCAGGGGATGAGGATGGCGAGCTCTGCAGTGCTCCTCAGGAAGGCATTCCCTTGCTCTTGCCACTGCTAGCCAGCTGAAAAGGCCAGCCAGCCTCACCAACCTCCAGCTGTGGGTGGTTCTTCTCGTCTCCAGCAGCCTCGTCGAGCCCCCTCCGGCCTTCCTCCCTCAGCCCTCGCCAAGTAATTCCACCGCCTCCTCAAGGACTTCCTCTCGCACGTCTTGGCGCTGCCCCCAGGCCAGCTATGGCAGCGCGACGCGGGAGCGTGCTCCCTTTTATGCTGCCCCGGGGCATGGTGACTGCTGCGTTGCCGGGTGCTGGCACTGTGACACGGGGGTGACGGGGCCCCCCCTGCGCAGCCCCGCCCGCCAGCCCTCCGCCCAGCATCCTTCCCAGGAAGGCCTTTGGGCTGCTGGCCCCGAGGCAGCCCCTGGGCCCAGGAGCCTCAGGGGGCTGTCCCTGCCCTTGCTGGCCATGCCCTGGGCACAGCTGCTGGGCGTCCCGCTAAATACATCTGGACATTCAGACTACGTCGTCAAGGCTGTTTGTCCCATCTGCATTCCTTTGGTTGCGGGGATGCCAGAGGTGAAAGCAAGGCTTTTGCTTCCCTCGGCGTGAACTGGGCAGAGACGGAGAGCACGTGCAGGATGGCCTCGCCGTTCCTGACCCATGCACCAAGGCACATTTGCTACTCCCCTGCTTATGCTGAGGTCTTCTTCTGGGAAAGAAGTCCCAAATCCTTTTCTCTTCTTGACCATCTTTTTCCTTGCACTCAAGAGCTTTTCTCCTCCCTTGGCCTTCACCCTCAATCCCTTTCCGGAAAGTGACGGCAGCCCTCTCAGCCTTTGCCTTGCTCCTGCTAGTCGTCTTCACCTCAGCTAGAGAGTCCGGAAGGATCGCTGCAGGTCCCTTCCAACTCAGCCCTTCTCTTCTCTTCACCTCTAGTCTATTCCCTGCACTCACGATGAGGCGAATAACAAGGAGACCACTATTTGCCTGAAATGCCAGGGGGTTTACAGCTCCAGAAACACTTTCGAGGACACAAATCAAAAAGGATACAAGTAGAAAGAGGATTTGATTTCAGTTGATTTGACTTGATTTTACTTCATTTTATTTTCTGTCTTGTTAGGTTGGTTTACGTTAGTTTAGTTTCGTTTCTTTCCTGTGATGTTATTGGATTTGATTTGATTCTATTTTCTTTGGGGTTATTTCTTATGATTTTATTTTATGTTGGTTTATCTTATTTTATTTGACCTTGCTTTACGCGTTTTTATTTCGGTTTGTTCTTTTATTATTTTGTTTCATTTTATTTGGTCTTATTTTGGTTTAGGCTCTTTTAGGCTATTTTGCTGAATCTCTTTCAGAGCCGAGGCTCACAAGCATGAACACAATGCGCATGTGCAGCCAGGAGCAGGCTGATGTGTTCTTTAGTTTAGTTTGAAAAAGCATCCCTTGCAGTCTGGCAAAGGAAAGCTGCAGAAAGGAGCAGCAGGAAGACAGGCCAAGCAGTCCCTCGGTTCTCAACAGTGCAGAAGAACTTGAAGAAGGAGGATGGGGACCGACCACACACCGAAAAGCAGAAGAAGAGGAGGGGTGTGCTGCCCTGGGCTATTTTCACAAGTAGGACACGTGTCGATGACAAGCACCCCTTTTGCCTTCCAAAACTTGCTCCGCTGTGCTGCTTGGCCAGGGAGGCATGAAAAGCGCTCTCCTGCCTGCCCTGCGCTTGCATCGCATGCAGGGGGAGCTGAAAAGCTGCAGCTCCGCATGGTGCAGCAAGCCTGCAGCCCTTCCAAGCACAGGCTGTTTTGCACAAGCAAGGACACCTCGGGAAACGGAGCCAAGGCAAGAGCAGAGCTCGCTCCTGCTCCAAACCTGCAATGGGCAAAAGAGCCAGGGAGCGCCAGGGCACGAGGGGCGCCTCGCAGGTGCAAGAGCAGCGGGCAAGAACTGAGCCCAAAGGGCCCAGAGGAGCCCTGACAAGGGGCTGCGCTCAATGCTACGCAGGAGAAGAAGCAACCCCCGGGGGCCACCCTGGGCGTCCGCCCCGGGAGTCTAGAAAGCGTCCTCCCCCCGCATGCGGGGCACGAGGGCCACCTTCGTGGAGCAGGAGCAGCAGGCACCTAGCCAAAACGGCCCAAAGGAGCCCTGGCACGGGGCCGTGCTCAGTGCTGCAGAGGAAGGCAAAAAACCCCCGGGGACACTTGCTAGCCCACCGTGGGGGGAAAAAAAGCCTTCCTCCCCGCAGCTGCAGGGCACGAGAGGCCACCTTCGTGGTGCATGAGCAGCAGGCAGTAACCCAGCCAAAATGGCCCAGAGGAGCCCTGACAAGTGCTCATGCTCAATGCTGCAGAGGAAGGCAAAAAACCCCCGGGCACCACAGCCAATCTGCCCCGGGGCAAAATTCCTTCCTGACCCCAGCGTCGCCGGCCATGGGCTATTCCCTCAGCACGTGAGCAAGACCTGCCTCCTCGGCCCGCAGGCTGCTCACGCCTCCCAGAAGATGCCCAACCCCGATTCTCCCTCCACCTGCTGCCACCTCAGGGCCTTCCCAGAGGGGCAAAACGCCCCCGGTCTGATCCATCTGGGGGACAACGATCCTTCCTGCGCCTGGCAAGGCACCAGCGGCTGCTCCAAAGCACCGGCACCCCCGCCAACATCTCTGCATCCCATTCCTCACGGCTGCTGACACTGGCTCCGCAGGGGATGAGGATGGCGAGCTCTGCAGTGCTCCTCAGGAAGCCATTCCCTTGCTCTTGCCACTGCTAGCCAGCTGAAAAGGCCAGCCAGCCTCACCAACCTCCAGCTGTTGGGGGTTCTTCTCATCTCCAGCAGCCTCGTCGAGCCCCCTCCGGCCTTCCTCCCTCAGCCCTCGCCAAGTAATTCCACCGCCTCCTCAAGGACTTCCTCTCGCACGTCTTGGCGCTGCCCCCAGGCCAGCTATGGCAGCGCGACGCGGGAGCGTGCTCCCTTTTATGCTGCCCCGGGGCATGGTGACTGCTGCGTTGCCGGGTGCTGGCACTGTGACACGGGGGTGACGGGGCCCCCCCTGCGCAGCCCCGCCCGCCGGCCCTCCGCCCAGCATCCTTCCCAGGAAGGCCTTTGGGCTGCTGGCCCCGAGGCAGCCCCTGGGCCCAGGAGCCTCAGGGGGCTGTCCCTGCCCTTGCTGGCCATGCCCTGGGCACAGCTGCTGGGCGTCCCGCTAAATACATCTGGACATTCAGACTACGTCGTCAAGGCTGTTTGTCCCATCTGCATTCCTTTGGTTGCGGGGATGCCAGAGGTGAAAGCAAGGCTTTTGCTTCCCTCGGCGTGAACTGGGCAGAGACGGAGAGCACGTGCAGGATGGCCTCGCCGTTCCTGACCCATGCACCAAGGCACATTTGCTACTCCCCTGCTTATGCTGAGGTCTTCTTCTGGGAAAGAAGTCCCAAATCCTTTTCTCTTCTTGACCATCTTTTTCCTTGCACTCAAGAGCTTTTCTCCTCCCTTGGCCTTCACCCTCAATCCCTTTCCGGAAAGTGACGGCAGCCCTCTCAGCCTTTGCCTTGCTCCTGCTAGTCGTCTTCACCTCAGCTAGAGAGTCCGGAAGGATCGCTGCAGGTCCCTTCCAACTCAGCCCTTCTCTTCTCTTCACCTCTAGTCTATTCCCTGCACTCACGATGAGGCGAATAACAAGGAGACCACTATTTGCCTGAAATGCCAGGGGGTTTACAGCTCCAGAAACACTTTCGAGGACACAAATCAAAAAGGATACAAGTAGAAAGAGGATTTGATTTCAGTTGATTTGACTTGATTTTACTTCATTTTATTTTCTGTCTTGTTAGGTTGGTTTATGTTAGTTTAGTTTCGTTTCTTTCCTGTGATGTTATTGGATTTGATTTGATTCTATTTTCTTTGGGGTTATTTCTTATGATTTTATTTTATGTTGGTTTATCTTATTTTATTTGACCTTGCTTTACGCGTTTTTATTTCGGTTTGTTCTTTTATTATTTTGTTTCATTTTATTTGGTCTTATTTTGGTTTAGGCTCTTTTAGGCTATTTTGCTGAATCTCTTTCAGAGCCGAGGCTCACAAGCATGAACACAATGCGCATGTGCAGCCAGGAGCAGGCTGATGTGTTCTTTAGTTTAGTTTGAAAAAGCATCCCTTGCAGTCTGGCAAAGGAAAGCTGCAGAAAGGAGCAGCAGGAAGACAGGCCAAGCAGTCCCTCGTTTCTCAACAGTGCAGAAGAACTTGAAGAAGGAGGATGGCTACCGACCACACACCGAAAAGCAGAAGAAGAGGAGGGGTGTGCTGCCCTGGGCTATTTTCACAAGTAGGACACGTGTCGATGACAAGCACCCCTTTTGCCTTCCAAAACTTGCTCCGCTGTGCTGCTTGGCCAGGGAGGCATGAAAAGCGCTCTCCTGCCTGCCCTGCGCTTGCATCGCATGCAGGGAGAGCTGAAAAGCTGCAGCTCCGCATGGTGCAGCAAGCCTGCAGCCCTTCCAAGCACAGGCTGTTTTGCACAAGCAAGGACACCTCGGGAAACGGAGCCAAGGCAAGAGCAGAGCTCGCTCCTGCTCCAAACCTGCAATGGGCAAAAGAGCCAGGGAGCGCCAGGGCACGAGGGGCGCCTCGCAGGTGCAAGAGCAGCGGGCAAGAACTGAGCCCAAAGGGCCCAGAGGAGCCCTGACAAGGGGCTGCGCTCAATGCTACGCAGGAGAAGAAGCAACCCCCGGGGGCCACCCTGGGCGTGCGCCCCGGGAGTCTAGAAAGCGTCCTCCCCCCGCATGCGGGGCACGAGGGCCACCTTCGTGGAGCAGGAGCAGCAGGCACCTAGCCAAAACGGCCCAAAGGAGCCCTGGCACGGGGCCGTGCTCAGTGCTGCAGAGGAAGGCAAAAAACCCCTGGGGACACTTGCTAGCCCACCGTGGGGGGAAAAAAAGCCTTCCTCCCCGCAGCTGCAGGGCACGAGAGGCCACCTTCGTGGTGCATGAGCAGCAGGCAGTAACCCAGCCAAAATGGCCCAGAGGAGCCCTGACAAGTGCTCATGCTCAATGCTGCAGAGGAAGGCAAAAAACCCCCGGGCACCACAGCCACTCTGCCCCGGGGCAAAATTCCTTCCTGACCCCAGCGTCGCCGGCCATGGGCTATTCCCTCAGCACGTGAGCAAGACCTGCCTCCTCGGCCCGCAGGCTGCTCACGCCTCCCAGGAGATGCCCAACCCCGATTCTCCCTCCACCTGCTGCCACCTCAGGGCCTTCCCAGAGGGGCAAAACGCCCCCGGTCTGATCCATCTGGGGGACAACGATCCTTCCGGCGCCTGGCAAGGCACCAGCGGCTGCTCCAAAGCACCGGCACCCCCGCCAACATCTCTGCATCCCATTCCTCACGGCTGCTGACACTGGCTCCGCAGGGGATGAGGATGGCGAGCTCTGCAGTGCTCCTCAGGAAGCCATTCCCTTGCTCTTGCCACTGCTAGCCAGCTGAAAAGGCCAGCCAGCCTCACCAACCTCCAGCTGTTGGGGGTTCTTCTCATCTCCAGCAGCCTCGTCGAGCCCCCTCCGGCCTTCCTCCCTCAGCCCTCGCCAAGTAATTCCACCGCCTCCTCAAGGACTTCCTCTCGCACGTCTTGGCGCTGCCCCCAGGCCAGCTATGGCAGCGCGACGCGGGAGCGTGCTCCCTTTTATGCTGCCCCGGGGCATGGTGACTGCTGCGTTGCCGGGTGCTGGCACTGTGACACGGGGGTGACGGGGCCCCCCCTGCGCAGCCCCGCCCGCCGGCCCTCCGCCCAGCATCCTTCCCAGGAAGGCCTTTGGGCTGCTGGCCCCGAGGCAGCCCCTGGGCCCAGGAGCCTCAGGGGGCTGTCCCTGCCCTTGCTGGCCATGCCCTGGGCACAGCTGCTGGGCGTCCCGCTAAATACATCTGGACATTCAGACTACGTCGTCAAGGCTGTTTGTCCCATCTGCATTCCTTTGGTTGCGGGGATGCCAGAGGTGAAAGCAAGGCTTTTGCTTCCCTCGGCGTGAACTGGGCAGAGACGGAGAGCACGTGCAGGATGGCCTCGCCGTTCCTGACCCATGCACCAAGGCACATTTGCTACTCCCCTGCTTATGCTGAGGTCTTCTTCTGGGAAAGAAGTCCCAAATCCTTTTCTCTTCTTGACCATCTTTTTCCTTGCACTCAAGAGCTTTTCTCCTCCCTTGGCCTTCACCCTCAATCCCTTTCCGGAAAGTGACGGCAGCCCTCTCAGCCTTTGCCTTGCTCCTGCTAGTCGTCTTCACCTCAGCTAGAGAGTCCGGAAGGATCGCTGCAGGTCCCTTCCAACTCAGCCCTTCTCTTCTCTTCACCTCTAGTCTATTCCCTGCACTCACGATGAGGCGAATAACAAGGAGACCACTATTTGCCTGAAATGCCAGGGGGTTTACAGCTCCAGAAACACTTTCGAGGACACAAATCAAAAAGGATACAAGTAGAAAGAGGATTTGATTTCATTTGATTTGACTTGATTTTACTTCATTTTATTTTCTGTCTTGTTAGGTTGGTTTATGTTAGTTTAGTTTCGTTTCTTTCCTGTGATGTTATTGGATTTGATTTGATTCTATTTTCTTTGGGGTTATTTCTTATGATTTTATTTTATGTTGGTTTATCTTATTTTATTTGACCTTGCTTTACGCGTTTTTATTTCGGTTTGTTCTTTTATTATTTTGTTTCATTTTATTTGGTCTTATTTTGGTTTAGGCTCTTTTAGGCTATTTTGCTGAATCTCTTTCAGAGCCGAGGCTCACAAGCATGAACACAATGCGCATGTGCAGCCAGGAGCAGGCTGATGTGTTCTTTAGTTTAGTTTGAAAAAGCATGCCTTGCAGTCTGGCAAAGGAAAGCTGCAGAAAGGAGCAGCAGGAAGACAGGCCAAGCAGTCCCTCGTTTCTCAACAGTGCAGAAGAACTTGAAGAAGGAGGATGGCTACCGACCACACACCGAAAAGCAGAAGAAGAGGAGGGGTGTGCTGCCCTGGGCTATTTTCACAAGTAGGACACGTGTCGATGACAAGCACCCCTTTTGCCTTCCAAAACTTGCTCCGCTGTGCTGCTTGGCCAGGGAGGCATGAAAAGCGCTCTCCTGCCTGCCCTGCGCTTGCATCGCATGCAGGGAGAGCTGAAAAGCTGCAGCTCCGCATGGTGCAGCAAGCCTGCAGCCCTTCCAAGCACAGGCTGTTTTGCACAAGCAAGGACACCTCGGGAAACGCAGCCAAGGCAAGAGCAGAGCTCGCTCCTGCTCCAAACCTGCAATGGGCAAAAGAGCCAGGGAGCGCCAGGGCACGAGGGGCGCCTCGCAGGTGCAAGAGCAGCGGGCAAGAACTGAGCCCAAAGGGCCCAGAGGAGCCCTGACAAGGGGCTGCGCTCAATGCTACGCAGGAGAAGAAGCAACCCCCGGGGGCCACCCTGGGCGTGCGCCCCGGGAGTCTAGAAAGCGTCCTCCCCCCGCATGCGGGGCACGAGGGCCACCTTCGTGGAGCAGGAGCAGCAGGCACCTAGCCAAAACGGCCCAAAGGAGCCCTGGCACGGGGCCGTGCTCAGTGCTGCAGAGGAAGGCAAAAAACCCCCGGGGACACTTGCTAGCCCACCGTGGGGGGAAAAAAAGCCTTCCTCCCCGCAGCTGCAGGGCACGAGAGGCCACCTTCGTGGTGCATGAGCAGCAGGCAGTAACCCAGCCAAAATGGCCCAGAGGAGCCCTGACAAGTGCTCATGCTCAATGCTGCAGAGGAAGGCAAAAAACCCCCGGGCACCACAGCCACTCTGCCCCGGGGCAAAATTCCTTCCTGACCCCAGCGTCGCCGGCCATGGGCTATTCCCTCAGCACGTGAGCAAGACCTGCCTCCTCGGCCCGCAGGCTGCTCACGCCTCCCAGGAGATGCCCAACCCCGATTCTCCCTCCACCTGCTGCCACCTCAGGGCCTTCCCAGAGGGGCAAAACGCCCCCGGTCTGATCCATCTGGGGGACAACGATCCTTCCTGCGCCTGGCAAGGCACCAGCGGCTGCTCCAAAGCACCGGCACCCCCGCCAACATCTCTGCATCCCATTCCTCACGGCTGCTGACACTGGCTCCGCAGGGGATGAGGATGGCGAGCTCTGCAGTGCTCCTCAGGAAGCCATTCCCTTGCTCTTGCCACTGCTAGCCAGCTGAAAAGGCCAGCCAGCCTCACCAACCTCCAGCTGTTGGGGGTTCTTCTCATCTCCAGCAGCCTCGTCGAGCCCCCTCCGGCCTTCCTCCCTCAGCCCTCGCCAAGTAATTCCACCGCCTCCTCAAGGACTTCCTCTCGCACGTCTTGGCGCTGCCCCCAGGCCAGCTATGGCAGCGCGACGCGGGAGCGTGCTCCCTTTTATGCTGCCCCGGGGCATGGTGACTGCTGCGTTGCCGGGTGCTGGCACTGTGACACGGGGGTGACGGGGCCCCCCCTGCGCAGCCCCGCCCGCCGGCCCTCCGCCCAGCATCCTTCCCAGGAAGGCCTTTGGGCTGCTGGCCCCGAGGCAGCCCCTGGGCCCAGGAGCCTCAGGGGGCTGTCCCTGCCCTTGCTGGCCATGCCCTGGGCACAGCTGCTGGGCGTCCCGCTAAATACATCTGGACATTCAGACTACGTCGTCAAGGCTGTTTGTCCCATCTGCATTCCTTTGGTTGCGGGGATGCCAGAGGTGAAAGCAAGGCTTTTGCTTCCCTCGGCGTGAACTGGGCAGAGACGGAGAGCACGTGCAGGATGGCCTCGCCGTTCCTGACCCATGCACCAAGGCACATTTGCTACTCCCCTGCTTATGCTGAGGTCTTCTTCTGGGAAAGAAGTCCCAAATCCTTTTCTCTTCTTGACCATCTTTTTCCTTGCACTCAAGAGCTTTTCTCCTCCCTTGGCCTTCACCCTCAATCCCTTTCCGGAAAGTGACGGCAGCCCTCTCAGCCTTTGCCTTGCTCCTGCTAGTCGTCTTCACCTCAGCTAGAGAGTCCGGAAGGATCGCTGCAGGTCCCTTCCAACTCAGCCCTTCTCTTCTCTTCACCTCTAGTCTATTCCCTGCACTCACGATGAGGCGAATAACAAGGAGACCACTATTTGCCTGAAATGCCAGGGGGTTTACAGCTCCAGAAACACTTTCGAGGACACAAATCAAAAAGGATACAAGTAGAAAGAGGATTTGATTTCAGTTGATTTGACTTGATTTTACTTCATTTTATTTTCTGTCTTGTTAGGTTGGTTTATGTTAGTTTAGTTTCGTTTCTTTCCTGTGATGTTATTGGTTTGATTTGATTCTATTTTCTTTGGGGTTATTTCTTATGATTTTATTTTATGTTGGTTTATCTTATTTTATTTGACCTTGCTTTACGCGTTTTTATTTCGGTTTGTTCTTTTATTATTTTGTTTCATTTTATTTGGTCTTATTTTGGTTTAGGCTCTTTTAGGCTATTTTGCTGAATCTCTTTCAGAGCCGAGGCTCACAAGCATGAACACAATGCGCATGTGCAGCCAGGAGCAGGCTGATGTGTTCTTTAGTTTAGTTTGAAAAAGCATCCCTTGCAGTCTGGCAAAGGAAAGCTGCAGAAAGGAGCAGCAGGAAGACAGGCCAAGCAGTCCCTCGTTTCTCAACAGTGCAGAAGAACTTGAAGAAGGAGGATGGGTACCGACCACACACCGAAAAGCAGAAGAAGAGGAGGGGTGTGCTGCCCTGGGCTATTTTCACAAGTAGGACACGTGTCGATGACAAGCACCCCTTTTGCCTTCCAAAACTTGCTCCGCTGTGCTGCTTGGCCAGGGAGGCATGAAAAGCGCTCTCCTGCCTGCCCTGCGCTTGCATCGCATGCAGGGAGAGCTGAAAAGCTGCAGCTCCGCATGGTGCAGCAAGCCTGCAGCCCTTCCAAGCACAGGCTGTTTTGCACAAGCAAGGACACCTCGGGAAACGGAGCCAAGGCAAGAGCAGAGCTCGCTCCTGCTCCAAACCTGCAATGGGCAAAAGAGCCAGGGAGCGCCAGGGCACGAGGGGCGCCTCGCAGGTGCAAGAGCAGCGGGCAAGAACTGAGCCCAAAGGGCCCAGAGGAGCCCTGACAAGGGGCTGCGCTCAATGCTACGCAGGAGAAGAAGCAACCCCCGGGGGCCACCCTGGGCGTCCGCCCCGGGAGTCTAGAAAGCGTCCTCCCCCCGCATGCGGGGCACGAGGGCCACCTTCGTGGAGCAGGAGCAGCAGGCACCTAGCCAAAACGGCCCAAAGGAGCCCTGGCACGGGGCCGTGCTCAGTGCTGCAGAGGAAGGCAAAAAACCCCCGGGGACACTTGCTAGCCCACCGTGGGGGGAAAAAAAGCCTTCCTCCCCGCAGCTGCAGGGCACGAGAGGCCACCTTCGTGGTGCATGAGCAGCAGGCAGTAACCCAGCCAAAATGGCCCAGAGGAGCCCTGACAAGTGCTCATGCTGAATGCTGCAGAGGAAGGCAAAAAACCCCCGGGCACCAGAGCCACTCTGCCCCGGGGCAAAATTCCTTCCTGACCCCAGCGTCGCCGGCCATGGGCTATTCCCTCAGCACGTGAGCAAGACCTGCCTCCTCGGCCCGCAGGCTGCTCACGCCTCCCAGGAGATGCCCAGCCCCGATTCTCCCTCCACCTGCTGCCACCTCAGGGCCTTCCCAGAGGGGCAAAACGCCCCCGGTCTGATCCATCTGGGGGACAACGATCCTTCCGGCGCCTGGCAAGGCACCAGCGGCTGCTCCAAAGCACCGGCACCCCCGCCAACATCTCTGCATCCCATTCCTCACGGCTGCTGACACTGGCTCCGCAGGGGATGAGGATGGCGAGCTCTGCAGTGCTCCTCAGGAAGCCATTCCCTTGCTCTTGCCACTGCTAGCCAGCTGAAAAGGCCAGCCAGCCTCACCAACCTCCAGCTGTTGGGGGTTCTTCTCATCTCCAGCAGCCTCGTCGAGCCCCCTCCGGCCTTCCTCCCTCAGCCCTCGCCAAGTAATTCCACCGCCTCCTCAAGGACTTCCTCTCGCACGTCTTGGCGCTGCCCCCAGGCCAGCTATGGCAGCGCGACGCGGGAGCGTGCTCCCTTTTATGCTGCCCCGGGGCATGGTGACTGCTGCGTTGCCGGGTGCTGGCACTGTGACACGGGGGTGACGGGGCCCCCCCTGCGCAGCCCCGCCCGCCGGCCCTCCGCCCAGCATCCTTCCCAGGAAGGCCTTTGGGCTGCTGGCCCCGAGGCAGCCCCTGGGCCCAGGAGCCTCAGGGGGCTGTCCCTGCCCTTGCTGGCCATGCCCTGGGCACAGCTGCTGGGCGTCCCGCTAAATACATCTGGACATTCAGACTACGTCGTCAAGGCTGTTTGTCCCATCTGCATTCCTTTGGTTGCGGGGATGCCAGAGGTGAAAGCAAGGCTTTTGCTTCCCTCGGCGTGAACTGGGCAGAGACGGAGAGCACGTGCAGGATGGCCTCGCCGTTCCTGACCCATGCACCAAGGCACATTTGCTACTCCCCTGCTTATGCTGAGGTCTTCTTCTGGGAAAGAAGTCCCAAATCCTTTTCTCTTCTTGACCATCTTTTTCCTTGCACTCAAGAGCTTTTCTCCTCCCTTGGCCTTCACCCTCAATCCCTTTCCGGAAAGTGACGGCAGCCCTCTCAGCCTTTGCCTTGCTCCTGCTAGTCGTCTTCACCTCAGCTAGAGAGTCCGGAAGGATCGCTGCAGGTCCCTTCCAACTCAGCCCTTCTCTTCTCTTCACCTCTAGTCTATTCCCTGCACTCACGATGAGGCGAATAACAAGGAGACCACTATTTGCCTGAAATGCCAGGGGGTTTACAGCTCCAGAAACACTTTCGAGGACACAAATCAAAAAGGATACAAGTAGAAAGAGGATTTGATTTCAGTTGATTTGACTTGATTTTACTTCATTTTATTTTCTGTCTTGTTAGGTTGGTTTATGTTAGTTTAGTTTCGTTTCTTTCCTGTGATGTTATTGGATTTGATTTGATTCTATTTTCTTTGGGGTTATTTCTTATGATTTTATTTTATGTTGGTTTATCTTATTTTATTTGACCTTGCTTTACGCGTTTTTATTTCGGTTTGTTCTTTTATTATTTTGTTTCATTTTATTTGGTCTTATTTTGGTTTAGGCTCTTTTAGGCTATTTTGCTGAATCTCTTTCAGAGCCGAGGCTCACAAGCATGAACACAATGCGCATGTGCAGCCAGGAGCAGGCTGATGTGTTCTTTAGTTTAGTTTGAAAAAGCATCCCTTGCAGTCTGGCAAAGCAAAGCTGCAGAAAGGAGCAGCAGGAAGACAGGCCAAGCAGTCCCTCGTTTCTCAACAGTGCAGAAGAACTTGAAGAAGGAGGATGGGTACCGACCACACACCGAAAAGCAGAAGAAGAGGAGGGGTGTGCTGCCCTGGGCTATTTTCACAAGTAGGACACGTGTCGATGACAAGCACCCCTTTTGCCTTCCAAAACTTGCTCCGCTGTGCTGCTTGGCCAGGGAGGCATGAAAAGCGCTCTCCTGCCTGCCCTGCGCTTGCATCGCATGCAGGGAGAGCTGAAAAGCTGCAGCTCCGCATGGTGCAGCAAGCCTGCAGCCCTTCCAAGCACAGGCTGTTTTGCACAAGCAAGGACACCTCGGGAAACGGAGCCAAGGCAAGAGCAGAGCTCGCTCCTGCTCCAAACCTGCAATGGGCAAAAGAGCCAGGGAGCGCCAGGGCACGAGGGGCGCCTCGCAGGTGCAAGAGCAGCGGGCAAGAACTGAGCCCAAAGGGCCCAGAGGAGCCCTGACAAGGGGCTGCGCTCAATGCTACGCAGGAGAAGAAGCAACCCCCGGGGGCCACCCTGGGCGTGCGCCCCGGGAGTCTAGAAAGCGTCCTCCCCCCGCATGCGGGGCACGAGGGCCACCTTCGTGGAGCAGGAGCAGCAGGCACCTAGCCAAAACGGCCCAAAGGAGCCCTGGCACGGGGCCGTGCTCAGTGCTGCAGAGGAAGGCAAAAAACCCCCGGGGACACTTGCTAGCCCACCGTGGGGGGAAAAAAAGCCTTCCTCCCCGCAGCTGCAGGGCACGAGAGGCCACCTTCGTGGTGCATGAGCAGCAGGCAGTAACCCAGCCAAAATGGCCCAGAGGAGCCCTGACAAGTGCTCATGCTCAATGCTGCAGAGGAAGGCAAAAAACCCCCGGGCACCACAGCCAATCTGCCCCGGGGCAAAATTCCTTCCTGACCCCAGCGTCGCCGGCCATGGGCTATTCCCTCAGCACGTGAGCAAGACCTGCCTCCTCGGCCCGCAGGCTGCTCACGCCTCCCAGGAGATGCCCAACCCCGATTCTCCCTCCACCTGCTGCCACCTCAGGGCCTTCCCAGAGGGGCAAAACGCCCCCGGTCTGATCCATCTGGGGGACAACGATCCTTCCGGCGCCTGGCAAGGCACCAGCGGCTGCTCCAAAGCACCGGCACCCCCGCCAACATCTCTGCATCCCATTCCTCACGGCTGCTGACACTGGCTCCGCAGGGGATGAGGATGGCGAGCTCTGCAGTGCTCCTCAGGAAGCCATTCCCTTGCTCTTGCCACTGCTAGCCAGCTGAAAAGGCCAGCCAGCCTCACCAACCTCCAGCTCTTGGTGGTTCTTCTCGTCTCCAGCAGCCTCGTCGAGCCCCCTCCGGCCTTCCTCCCTCAGCCCTCACCAAGTAATTCCACCGCCTCCTCAAGGACTTCCTCTCGCACGTCTTGGCGCTGCCCCCAGGCCAGCTATGGCAGCGCGACGCGGGAGCGTGCTCCCTTTTATGCTGCCCCGGGGCATGGTGACTGCTGCGTTGCCGGGTGCTGGCACTGTGACACGGGGGTGACGGGGCCCCCCCTGCGCAGCCCCGCCCGCCGGCCCTCCGCCCAGCATCCTTCCCAGGAAGGCCTTTGGGCTGCTGGCCCCGAGGCAGCCCCTGGGCCCAGGAGCCTCAGGGGGCTGTCCCTGCCCTTGCTGGCCATGCCCTGGGCACAGCTGCTGGGCGTCCCACTAAATACATCTGGACATTCAGACTACGTCGTCAAGGCTGTTTGTCCCATCTGCATTCCTTTGGTTGCGGGGATGCCAGAGGTGAAAGCAAGGCTTTTGCTTCCCTCGGCGTGAACTGGGCAGAGACGGAGAGCACGTGCAGGATGGCCTCGCCGTTCCTGACCCATGCACCAAGGCACATTTGCTACTCCCCTGCTTATGCTGAGGTCTTCTTCTGGGAAAGAAGTCCCAAATCCTTTTCTCTTCTTGACCATCTTTTTCCTTGCACTCAAGAGCTTTTCTCCTCCCTTGGCCTTCACCCTCAATCCCTTTCCGGAAAGTGACGGCAGCCCTCTCAGCCTTTGCCTTGCTCCTGCTAGTCGTCTTCACCTCAGCTAGAGAGTCCGGAAGGATCGCTGCAGGTCCCTTCCAACTCAGCCCTTCTCTTCTCTTCACCTCTAGTCTATTCCCTGCACTCACGATGAGGCGAATAACAAGGAGACCACTATTTGCCTGAAATGCCAGGGGGTTTACAGCTCCAGAAACACTTTCGAGGACACAAATCAAAAAGGATACAAGTAGAAAGAGGATTTGATTTCAGTTGATTTGACTTGATTTTACTGTATTTTATTTTCTGTCTTGTTAGGTTGGTTTATGTTAGTTTAGTTTCGTTTCTTTCCTGTGATGTTATTGGATTTGATTTGATTCTATTTTCTTTGGGGTTATTTCTTATGATTTTATTTTATGTTGGTTTATCTTATTTTATTTGACCTTGCTTTACGCGTTTTTATTTCGGTTTGTTCTTTTATTATTTTGTTTCATTTTATTTGGTCTTATTTTGGTTTAGGCTCTTTTAGGCTATTTTGCTGAATCTCTTTCAGAGCCGAGGCTCACAAGCATGAACACAATGCGCATGTGCAGCCAGGAGCAGGCTGATGTGTTCTTTAGTTTAGTTTGAAAAAGCATGCCTTGCAGTCTGGCAAAGGAAAGCTGCAGAAAGGAGCAGCAGGAAGACAGGCCAAGCAGTCCCTCGTTTCTCAACAGTGCAGAAGAACTTGAAGAAGGAGGATGGCTACCGACCACACACCGAAAAGCAGAAGAAGAGGAGGGGTGTGGTGCCCTGGGGTATTTTCACAAGTAGGACACGTGTCGATGACAAGCACCCCTTTTGCCTTCCAAAACTTGCTCCGCTGTGCTGCTTGGCCAGGGAGGCATGAAAAGCGCTCTCCTGCCTGCCCTGCGCTTGCATCGCATGCAGGGGGAGCTGAAAAGCTGCAGCTCCGCATGGTGCAGCAAGCCTGCAGCCCTTCCAAGCACAGGCTGTTTTGCACAAGCAAGGACACCTCGGGAAACGGAGCCAAGGCAAGAGCAGAGCTCGCTCCTGCTCCAAACCTGCAATGGGCAAAAGAGCCAGGGAGCACCATGGCACGAGGGGCGCCTCGCAGGTGCAAGAGCAGCGGGCAAGAACTGAGCCCAAAGGGCCCAGAGGAGCCCTGACAAGGGGCTGCGCTCAATGCTACGCAGGAGAAGAAGCAACCCCCGGGGGCCACCCTGGGCGTCCGCCCCGGGAGTCTAGAAAGCGTCCTCCCCCCACATGCGGGGCACGAGGGCCACCTTCGTGGAGCAGGAGCAGCAGGCACCTAGCCAAAACGGCCCAAAGGAGCCCTGGCACGGGGCCGTGCTCAGTGCTGCAGAGGAAGGCAAAAAACCCCTGGGGACACTTGCTAGCCCACCGTGGGGGGAAAAAAAGCCTTCCTCCCCGCAGCTGCAGGGCACGAGAGGCCACCTTCGTGGTGCATGAGCAGCAGGCAGTAACCCAGCCAAAATGGCCCAGAGGAGCCCTGACAAGTGCTCATGCTCAATGCTGCAGAGGAAGGCAAAAAACCCCCGGGCACCACAGCCACTCTGCCCCGGGGCAAAATTCCTTCCTGAGCCCAGCGTCGCCGGCCATGGGCTATTCCCTCAGCACGTGAGCAAGACCTGCCTCCTCGGCCCGCAGGCTGCTCACGCCTCCCAGGAGATGCCCAACCCCGATTCTCCCTCCACCTGCTGCCACCTCAGGGCCTTCCCAGAGGGGCAAAACGCCCCCGGTCTGATCCATCTGGGGGACAACGATCCTTCCGGCGCCTGGCAAGGCACCAGCGGCTGCTCCAAAGCACCGGCACCCCCGCCAACATCTCTGCATCCCATTCCTCACGGCTGCTGACACTGGCTCCGCAGGGGATGAGGATGGCGAGCTCTGCAGTGCTCCTCAGGAAGCCATTCCCTTGCTCTTGCCACTGCTAGCCAGCTGAAAAGGCCAGCCAGCCTCACCAACCTCCAGCTGTTGGGGGTTCTTCTCGTCTCCAGCAGCCTCGTCGAGCCCCCTCCGGCCTTCCTCCCTCAGCCCTCGCCAAGTAATTCCACCGCCTCCTCAAGGACTTCCTCTCGCACGTCTTGGCGCTGCCCCCAGGCCAGCTATGGCAGCGCGACGCGGGAGCGTGCTCCCTTTTATGCTGCCCCGGGGCATGGTGACTGCTGCGTTGCCGGGTGCTGGCACTGTGACACGGGGGTGACGGGGCCCCCCCTGCGCAGCCCCGCCCGCCGGCCCTCCGCCCAGCATCCTTCCCAGGAAGGCCTTTGGGCTGCTGGCCCCGAGGCAGCCCCTGGGCCCAGGAGCCTCAGGGGGCTGTCCCTGCCCTTGCTGGCCATGCCCTGGGCACAGCTGCTGGGCGTCCCACTAAATACATCTGGACATTCAGACTACGTCGTCAAGGCTGTTTGTCCCATCTGCATTCCTTTGGTTGCGGGGATGCCAGAGGTGAAAGCAAGGCTTTTGCTTCCCTCGGCGTGAACTGGGCAGAGACGGAGAGCACGTGCAGGATGGCCTCGCCGTTCCTGACCCATGCACCAAGGCACATTTGCTACTCCCCTGCTTATGCTGAGGTCTTCTTCTGGGAAAGAAGTCCCAAATCCTTTTCTCTTCTTGACCATCTTTTTCCTTGCACTCAAGAGCTTTTCTCCTCCCTTGGCCTTCACCCTCCATACCTTTCCGGAAAGTGACGGCAGCCCTCTCAGCCTTTGCCTTGCTCCTGCTAGTCGTCTTCCCCTCAGCTAGAGAGTCCGGAAGGATCGCTGCAGGTCCCTTCCAACTCAGCCCTTCTCTTCTCTTCACCTCTAGTCTATTCCCTGCACTCACGATGAGGCGAATAACAAGGAGACCACTATTTGCCTGAAATGCCAGGGGGTTTACAGCTCCAGAAACACTTTCGAGGACACAAATCAAAAAGGATACAAGTAGAAAGAGGATTTGATTTCAGTTGATTTGACTTGATTTTACTTCATTTTATTTTCTGTCTTGTTAGGTTGGTTTATGTTAGTTTAGTTTCGTTTCTTTCCTGTGATGTTATTGGATTTGATTTGATTCTATTTTCTTTGGGGTTATTTCTTATGATTTTATTTTATGTTGGTTTATCTTATTTTATTTGACCTTGCTTTACGCGTTTTTATTTCGGTTTGTTCTTTTATTATTTTGTTTCATTTTATTTGGTCTTATTTTGGTTTAGGCTCTTTTAGGCTATTTTGCTGAATCTCTTTCAGAGCCGAGGCTCACAAGCATGAACACAATGCGCATGTGCAGCCAGGAGCAGGCTGATGTGTTCTTTAGTTTAGTTTGAAAAAGCATCCCTTGCAGTCTGGCAAAGGAAAGCTGCAGAAAGGAGCAGCAGGAAGACAGGCCAAGCAGTCCCTCGTTTCTCAACAGTGCAGAAGAACTTGAAGAAGGAGGATGGCTACCGACCACACACCGAAAAGCAGAAGAAGAGGAGGGGTGTGCTGCCCTGGGCTATTTTCACAAGTAGGACACGTGTCGATGACAAGCACCCCTTTTGCCTTCCAAAACTTGCTCCGCTGTGCTGCTTGGCCAGGGAGGCATGAAAAGCGCTCTCCTGCCTGCCCTGCGCTTGCATCGCATGCAGGGAGAGCTGAAAAGCTGCAGCTCCGCATGGTGCAGCAAGCCTGCAGCCCTTCCAAGCACAGGCTGTTTTGCACAAGCAAGGACACCTCGGGAAACGCAGCCAAGGCAAGAGCAGAGCTCGCTCCTGCTCCAAACCTGCAATGGGCAAAAGAGCCAGGGAGCGCCAGGGCACGAGGGGCGCCTCGCAGGTGCAAGAGCAGCGGGCAAGAACTGAGCCCAAAGGGCCCAGAGGAGCCCTGACAAGGGGCTGCGCTCAATGCTACGCAGGAGAAGAAGCAACCCCCGGCGGCCACCCTGGGCGTCCGCCCTGGGAGTCCAGAAAGCGTCCTCCCCCCGCATGCGGGGCACGAGGGCCAGCTTCGTGGAGCAGGAGCAGCAGGCACCTAGCCAAAACGGCCCAAAGGAGCCCTGGCACGGGGCCGTGCTCAGTGCTGCAGAGGAAGGCAAAAAACCCCCGGGGACACTTGCTAGCCCACCGTGGGGGGAAAAAAAGCCTTCCTCCCCGCAGCTGCAGGGCACGAGAGGCCACCTTCGTGGTGCATGAGCAGCAGGCAGTAACCCAGCCAAAATGGCCCAGAGGAGCCCTGACAAGTGCTCATGCTCAATGCTGCAGAGGAAGGCAAAAAACCCCCGGGCACCACAGCCACTCTGCCCCGGGGCAAAATTCCTTCCTGACCCCAGCGTCGCCGGCCATGGGCTATTCCCTCAGCACGTGAGCAAGACCTGCCTCCTCGGCCCGCAGGCTGCTCACGCCTCCCAGGAGATGCCCAACCCCGATTCTCCCTCCACCTGCTGCCACCTCAGGGCCTTCCCAGAGGGGCAAAACGCCCCCGGTCTGATCCATCTGGGGGACAACGATCCTTCCGGCGCCTGGCAAGGCACCAGCGGCTGCTCCAAAGCACCGGCACCCCCGCCAACATCTCTGCATCCCATTCCTCACGGCTGCTGACACTGGCTCCGCAGGGGATGAGGATGGCGAGCTCTGCAGTGCTCCTCAGGAAGGCATTCCCTTGCTCTTTCCACTGCTAGCCAGCTGAAAAGGCCAGCCAGCCTCACCAACCTCCAGCTGTTGGGGGTTCTTCTCGTCTCCAGCAGCCTCGTCGAGCCCCCTCCGGCCTTCCTCCCTCAGCCCTCGCCAAGTAATTCCACCGCCTCCTCAAGGACTTCCTCTCGCACGTCTTGGCGCTGCCCCCAGGCCAGCTATGGCAGCGCGACGCGGGAGCGTGCTCCCTTTTATGCTGCCCCGGGGCATGGTGACTGCTGCGTTGCCGGGTGCTGGCACTGTGACACGGGGGTGACGGGGCCCCCCCTGCGCAGCCCCGCCCGCCGGCCCTCCGCCCAGCATCCTTCCCAGGAAGGCCTTTGGGCTGCTGGCCCCGAGGCAGCCCCTGGGCCCAGGAGCCTCAGGGGGCTGTCCCTGCCCTTGCTGGCCATGCCCTGGGCACAGCTGCTGGGCGTCCCGCTAAATACATCTGGACATTCAGACTACGTCGTCAAGGCTGTTTGTCCCATCTGCATTCCTTTGGTTGCGGGGATGCCAGAGGTGAAAGCAAGGCTTTTGCTTCCCTCGGCGTGAACTGGGCAGAGACGGAGAGCACGTGCAGGATGGCCTCGCCGTTCCTGACCCATGCACCAAGGCACATTTGCTACTCCCCTGCTTATGCTGAGGTCTTCTTCTGGGAAAGAAGTCCCAAATCCTTTTCTCTTCTTGACCATCTTTTTCCTTGCACTCAAGAGCTTTTCTCCTCCCTTGGCCTTCACCCTCAATCCCTTTCCGGAAAGTGACAGCAGCCCTCTCAGCCTTTGCCTTGCTCCTGCTAGTCGTCTTCACCTCAGCTAGAGAGTCCGGAAGGATCGCTGCAGGTCCCTTCCAACTCAGCCCTTCTCTTCTCTTCACCTCTAGTCTATTCCCTGCACTCACGATGAGGCGAATAACAAGGAGACCACTATTTGCCTGAAATGCCAGGGGGTTTACAGCTCCAGAAACACTTTCGAGGACACAAATCAAAAAGGATACAAGTAGAAAGAGGATTTGATTTCAGTTGATTTGACTTGATTTTACTTCATTTTATTTTCTGTCTTGTTAGGTTGGTTTATGTTAGTTTAGTTTCGTTTCTTTCCTGTGATGTTATTGGATTTGATTTGATTCTATTTTCTTTGGGGTTATTTCTTATGATTTTATTTTATGTTGGTTTATCTTATTTTATTTGACCTTGCTTTACGCGTTTTTATTTCGGTTTGTTCTTTTATTATTTTGTTTCATTTTATTTGGTCTTATTTTGGTTTAGGCTCTTTTAGGCTATTTTGCTGAATCTCTTTCAGAGCCGAGGCTCACAAGCATGAACACAATGCGCATGTGCAGCCAGGAGCAGGCTGATGTGTTCTTTAGTTTAGTTTGAAAAAGCATCCCTTGCAGTCTGGCAAAGGAAAGCTGCAGAAAGGAGCAGCAGGAAGACAGGCCAAGCAGTCCCTCGTTTCTCAACAGTGCAGAAGAACTTGAAGAAGGAGGATGGCTACCGACCACACACCGAAAAGCAGAAGAAGAGGAGGGGTGTGCTGCCCTGGGCTATTTTCACAAGTAGGACACGTGTCGATGACAAGCACCCCTTTTGCCTTCCAAAACTTGCTCCGCTGTGCTGCTTGGCCAGGGAGGCATGAAAAGCGCTCTCCTGCCTGCCCTGCGCTTGCATCGCATGCAGGGAGAGCTGAAAAGCTGCAGCTCCGCATGGTGCAGCAAGCCTGCAGCCCTTCCAAGCACAGGCTGTTTTGCACAAGCAAGGACACCTCGGGAAACGCAGCCAAGGCAAGAGCAGAGCTCGCTCCTGCTCCAAACCTGCAATGGGCAAAAGAGCCAGGGAGCGCCAGGGCACGAGGGGCGCCTCGCAGGTGCAAGAGCAGCGGGCAAGAACTGAGCCCAAAGGGCCCAGAGGAGCCCTGACAAGGGGCTGCGCTCAATGCTACGCAGGAGAAGAAGCAACCCCCGGGGGCCACCCTGGGCGTGCGCCCCGGGAGTCTAGAAAGCGTCCTCCCCCCGCATGCGGGGCACGAGGGCCACCTTCGTGGAGCAGGAGCAGCAGGCACCTAGCCAAAACGGCCCAAAGGAGCCCTGGCACGGGGCCGTGCTCAGTGCTGCAGAGGAAGGCAAAAAACCCCCGGGGACACTTGCTAGCCCACCGTGGGGGGAAAAAAAGCCTTCCTCCCCGCAGCTGCAGGGCACGAGAGGCCACCTTCGTGGTGCATGAGCAGCAGGCAGTAACCCAGCCAAAATGGCCCAGAGGAGCCCTGACAAGTGCTCATGCTCAATGCTGCAGAGGAAGGCAAAAAACCCCCGGGCACCACAGCCACTCTGCCCCGGGGCAAAATTCCTTCCTGACCCCAGCGTCGCCGGCCATGGGCTATTCCCTCAGCACGTGAGCAAGACCTGCCTCCTCGGCCCGCAGGCTGCTCACGCCTCCCAGGAGATGCCCAACCCCGATTCTCCCTCCACCTGCTGCCACCTCAGGGCCTTCCCAGAGGGGCAAAACGCCCCCGGTCTGATCCATCTGGGGGACAACGATCCTTCCGGCGCCTGGCAAGGCACCAGCGGCTGCTCCAAAGCACCGGCACCCCCGCCAACATCTCTGCATCCCATTCCTCACGGCTGCTGACACTGGCTCCGCAGGGGATGAGGATGGCGAGCTCTGCAGTGCTCCTCAGGAAGCCATTCCCTTGCTCTTGCCACTGCTAGCCAGCTGAAAAGGCCAGCCAGCCTCACCAACCTCCAGCTGTTGGGGGTTCTTCTCGTCTCCAGCAGCCTCGTCGAGCCCCCTCCGGCCTTCCTCCCTCAGCCCTCGCCAAGTAATTCCACCGCCTCCTCAAGGACTTCCTCTCGCACGTCTTGGCGCTGCCCCCAGGCCAGCTATGGCAGCGCGACGCGGGAGCGTGCTCCCTTTTATGCTGCCCCGGGGCATGGTGACTGCTGCGTTGCCGGGTGCTGGCACTGTGACACGGGGGTGACGGGGCCCCCCCTGCGCAGCCCCGCCCGCCGGCCCTCCGCCCAGCATCCTTCCCAGGAAGGCCTTTGGGCTGCTGGCCCCGAGGCAGCCCCTGGGCCCAGGAGCCTCAGGGGGCTGTCCCTGCCCTTGCTGGCCATGCCCTGGGCACAGCTGCTGGGCGTCCCGCTAAATACATCTGGACATTCAGACTACGTCGTCAAGGCTGTTTGTCCCATCTGCATTCCTTTGGTTGCGGGGATGCCAGAGGTGAAAGCAAGGCTTTTGCTTCCCTCGGCGTGAACTGGGCAGAGACGGAGAGCACGTGCAGGATGGCCTCGCCGTTCCTGACCCATGCACCAAGGCACATTTGCTACTCCCCTGCTTATGCTGAGGTCTTCTTCTGGGAAAGAAGTCCCAAATCCTTTTCTCTTCTTGACCATCTTTTTCCTTGCACTCAAGAGCTTTTCTCCTCCCTTGGCCTTCACCCTCAATCCCTTTCCGGAAAGTGACGGCAGCCCTCTCAGCCTTTGCCTTGCTCCTGCTAGTCGTCTTCACCTCAGCTAGAGAGTCCGGAAGGATCGCTGCAGGTCCCTTCCAACTCAGCCCTTCTCTTCTCTTCACCTCTAGTCTATTCCCTGCACTCACGATGAGGCGAATAACAAGGAGACCACTATTTGCCTGAAATGCCAGGGGGTTTACAGCTCCAGAAACACTTTCGAGGACACAAATCAAAAAGGATACAAGTAGAAAGAGGATTTGATTTCAGTTGATTTGACTTGATTTTACTTCATTTTATTTTCTGTCTTGTTAGGTTGGTTTATGTTAGTTTAGTTTCGTTTCTTTCCTGTGATGTTATTGGATTTGATTTGATTCTATTTTCTTTGGGGTTATTTCTTATGATTTTATTTTATGTTGGTTTATCTTATTTTATTTGACCTTGCTTTACGCGTTTTTATTTCGGTTTGTTCTTTTATTATTTTGTTTCATTTTATTTGGTCTTATTTTGGTTTAGGCTCTTTTAGGCTATTTTGCTGAATCTCTTTCAGAGCCGAGGCTCACAAGCATGAACACAATGCGCGTGTGCAGCCAGGAGCAGGCTGATGTGTTCTTTAGTTTAGTTTGAAAAAGCATCCCTTGCAGTCTGGCAAAGGAAAGCTGCAGAAAGGAGCAGCAGGAAGACAGGCCAAGCAGTCCCTCGTTTCTCAACAGTGCAGAAGAACTTGAAGAAGGAGGATGGCTACCGACCACACACCGAAAAGCAGAAGAAGAGGAGGGGTGTGCTGCCCTGGGCTATTTTCACAAGTAGGACACGTGTCGATGACAAGCACCCCTTTTGCCTTCCAAAACTTGCTCCGCTGTGCTGCTTGGCCAGGGAGGCATGAAAAGCGCTCTCCTGCCTGCCCTGCGCTTGCATCGCATGCAGGGAGAGCTGAAAAGCTGCAGCTCCGCATGGTGCAGCAAGCCTGCAGCCCTTCCAAGCACAGGCTGTTTTGCACAAGCAAGGACACCTCGGGAAACGGAGCCAAGGCAAGAGCAGAGCTCGCTCCTGCTCCAAACCTGCAATGGGCAAAAGAGCCAGGGAGCGCCAGGGCACGAGGGGCGCCTCGCAGGTGCAAGAGCAGCGGGCAAGAACTGAGCCCAAAGGGCCCAGAGGAGCCCTGACAAGGGGCTGCGCCCAATGCTACGCAGGAGAAGAAGCAACCCCCGGGGGCCACCCTGGGCGTCCGCCCCGGGAGTCTAGAAAGCGTCCTCCCCCCGCATGCGGGGCACGAGGGCCACCTTCGTGGAGCAGGAGCAGCAGGCACCTAGCCAAAACGGCCCAAAGGAGCCCTGGCACGGGGCCGTGCTCAGTGCTGCAGAGGAAGGCAAAAAACCCCCGGGGACACTTGCTAGCCCACCGTGGGGGGAAAAAAAGCCTTCCTCCCCGCAGCTGCAGGGCACGAGAGGCCACCTTCGTGGTGCATGAGCAGCAGGCAGTAACCCAGCCAAAATGGCCCAGAGGAGCCCTGACAAGTGCTCATGCTCAATGCTGCAGAGGAAGGCAAAAAACCCCCGGGCACCACAGCCACTCTGCCCCGGGGCAAAATTCCTTCCTGACCCCAGCGTCGCCGGCCATGGGCTATTCCCTCAGCACGTGAGCAAGACCTGCCTCCTCGGCCCGCAGGCTGCTCACGCCTCCCAGGAGATGCCCAACCCCGATTCTCCCTCCACCTGCTGCCACCTCAGGGCCTTCCCAGAGGGGCAAAACGCCCCCGGTCTGATCCATCTGGGGGACAACGATCCTTCCGGCGCCTGGCAAGGCACCAGCGGCTGCTCCAAAGCACCGGCACCCCCGCCAACATCTCTGCATCCCATTCCTCACGGCTGCTGACACTGGCTCCGCAGGGGATGAGGATGGCGAGCTCTGCAGTGCTCCTCAGGAAGGCATTCCCTTGCTCTTTCCACTGCTAGCCAGCTGAAAAGGCCAGCCAGCCTCACCAACCTCCAGCTGTTGGGGGTTCTTCTCGTCTCCAGCAGCCTCGTCGAGCCCCCTCCGGCCTTCCTCCCTCAGCCCTCGCCAAGTAATTCCACCGCCTCCTCAAGGACTTCCTCTCGCACGTCTTGGCGCTGCCCCCAGGCCAGCTATGGCAGCGCGACGCGGGAGCGTGCTCCCTTTTATGCTGCCCCGGGGCATGGTGACTGCTGCGTTGCCGGGTGCTGGCACTGTGACACGGGGGTGACGGGGCCCCCCCTGCGCAGCCCCGCCCGCCGGCCCTCCGCCCAGCATCCTTCCCAGGAAGGCCTTTGGGCTGCTGGCCCCGAGGCAGCCCCTGGGCCCAGGAGCCTCAGGGGGCTGTCCCTGCCCTTGCTGGCCATGCCCTGGGCACAGCTGCTGGGCGTCCCGCTAAATACATCTGGACATTCAGACTACGTCGTCAAGGCTGTTTGTCCCATCTGCATTCCTTTGGTTGCGGGGATGCCAGAGGTGAAAGCAAGGCTTTTGCTTCCCTCGGCGTGAACTGGGCAGAGACGGAGAGCACGTGCAGGATGGCCTCGCCGTTCCTGACCCATGCACCAAGGCACATTTGCTACTCCCCTGCTTATGCTGAGGTCTTCTTCTGGGAAAGAAGTCCCAAATCCTTTTCTCTTCTTGACCATCTTTTTCCTTGCACTCAAGAGCTTTTCTCCTCCCTTGGCCTTCACCCTCAATCCCTTTCCGGAAAGTGACGGCAGCCCTCTCAGCCTTTGCCTTGCTCCTGCTAGTCGTCTTCACCTCAGCTAGAGAGTCCGGAAGGATCGCTGCAGGTCCCTTCCAACTCAGCCCTTCTCTTCTCTTCACCTCTAGTCTATTCCCTGCACTCACGATGAGGCGAATAACAAGGAGACCACTATTTGCCTGAAATGCCAGGGGGTTTACAGCTCCAGAAACACTTTCGAGGACACAAATCAAAAAGGATACAAGTAGAAAGAGGATTTGATTTCAGTTGATTTGACTTGATTTTACTTCATTTTATTTTCTGTCTTGTTAGGTTGGTTTATGTTAGTTTAGTTTCGTTTCTTTCCTGTGATGTTATTGGATTTGATTTGATTCTATTTTCTTTGGGGTTATTTCTTATGATTTTATTTTATGTTGGTTTATCTTATTTTATTTGACCTTGCTTTACGCGTTTTTATTTCGGTTTGTTCTTTTATTATTTTGTTTCATTTTATTTGGTCTTATTTTGGTTTAGGCTCTTTTAGGCTATTTTGCTGAATCTCTTTCAGAGCCGAGGCTCACAAGCATGAACACAATGCGCGTGTGCAGCCAGGAGCAGGCTGATGTGTTCTTTAGTTTAGTTTGAAAAAGCATCCCTTGCAGTCTGGCAAAGGAAAGCTGCAGAAAGGAGCAGCAGGAAGACAGGCCAAGCAGTCCCTCGTTTCTCAACAGTGCAGAAGAACTTGAAGAAGGAGGATGGCTACCGACCACACACCGAAAAGCAGAAGAAGAGGAGGGGTGTGCTGCCCTGGGCTATTTTCACAAGTAGGACACGTGTCGATGACAAGCACCCCTTTTGCCTTCCAAAACTTGCTCCGCTGTGCTGCTTGGCCAGGGAGGCATGAAAAGCGCTCTCCTGCCTGCCCTGCGCTTGCATCGCATGCAGGGAGAGCTGAAAAGCTGCAGCTCCGCATGGTGCAGCAAGCCTGCAGCCCTTCCAAGCACAGGCTGTTTTGCACAAGCAAGGACACCTCGGGAAACGGAGCCAAGGCAAGAGCAGAGCTCGCTCCTGCTCCAAACCTGCAATGGGCAAAAGAGCCAGGGAGCGCCAGGGCACGAGGGGCGCCTCGCAGGTGCAAGAGCAGCGGGCAAGAACTGAGCCCAAAGGGCCCAGAGGAGCCCTGACAAGGGGCTGCGCCCAATGCTACGCAGGAGAAGAAGCAACCCCCGGGGGCCACCCTGGGCGTCCGCCCCGGGAGTCTAGAAAGCGTCCTCCCCCCGCATGCGGGGCACGAGGGCCACCTTCGTGGAGCAGGAGCAGCAGGCACCTAGCCAAAACGGCCCAAAGGAGCCCTGGCACGGGGCCGTGCTCAGTGCTGCAGAGGAAGGCAAAAAACCCCCGGGGACACTTGCTAGCCCACCGTGGGGGGAAAAAAAGCCTTCCTCCCCGCAGCTGCAGGGCACGAGAGGCCACCTTCGTGGTGCATGAGCAGCAGGCAGTAACCCAGCCAAAATGGCCCAGAGGAGCCCTGACAAGTGCTCATGCTCAATGCTGCAGAGGAAGGCAAAAAACCCCCGGGCACCACAGCCACTCTGCCCCGGGGCAAAATTCCTTCCTGACCCCAGCGTCGCCGGCCATGGGCTATTCCCTCAGCACGTGAGCAAGACCTGCCTCCTCGGCCCGCAGGCTGCTCACGCCTCCCAGGAGATGCCCAACCCCGATTCTCCCTCCACCTGCTGCCACCTCAGGGCCTTCCCAGAGGGGCAAAACGCCCCCGGTCTGATCCATCTGGGGGACAACGATCCTTCCGGCGCCTGGCAAGGCACCAGCGGCTGCTCCAAAGCACCGGCACCCCCGCCAACATCTCTGCATCCCATTCCTCACGGCTGCTGACACTGGCTCCGCAGGGGATGAGGATGGCGAGCTCTGCAGTGCTCCTCAGGAAGGCATTCCCTTGCTCTTTCCACTGCTAGCCAGCTGAAAAGGCCAGCCAGCCTCACCAACCTCCAGCTGTTGGGGGTTCTTCTCGTCTCCAGCAGCCTCGTCGAGCCCCCTCCGGCCTTCCTCCCTCAGCCCTCGCCAAGTAATTCCACCGCCTCCTCAAGGACTTCCTCTCGCACGTCTTGGCGCTGCCCCCAGGCCAGCTATGGCAGCGCGACGCGGGAGCGTGCTCCCTTTTATGCTGCCCCGGGGCATGGTGACTGCTGCGTTGCCGGGTGCTGGCACTGTGACACGGGGGTGACGGGGCCCCCCCTGCGCAGCCCCGCCCGCCGGCCCTCCGCCCAGCATCCTTCCCAGGAAGGCCTTTGGGCTGCTGGCCCCGAGGCAGCCCCTGGGCCCAGGAGCCTCAGGGGGCTGTCCCTGCCCTTGCTGGCCATGCCCTGGGCACAGCTGCTGGGCGTCCCGCTAAATACATCTGGACATTCAGACTACGTCGTCAAGGCTGTTTGTCCCATCTGCATTCCTTTGGTTGCGGGGATGCCAGAGGTGAAAGCAAGGCTTTTGCTTCCCTCGGCGTGAACTGGGCAGAGACGGAGAGCACGTGCAGGATGGCCTCGCCGTTCCTGACCCATGCACCAAGGCACATTTGCTACTCCCCTGCTTATGCTGAGGTCTTCTTCTGGGAAAGAAGTCCCAAATCCTTTTCTCTTCTTGACCATCTTTTTCCTTGCACTCAAGAGCTTTTCTCCTCCCTTGGCCTTCACCCTCAATCCCTTTCCGGAAAGTGACGGCAGCCCTCTCAGCCTTTGCCTTGCTCCTGCTAGTCGTCTTCACCTCAGCTAGAGAGTCCGGAAGGATCGCTGCAGGTCCCTTCCAACTCAGCCCTTCTCTTCTCTTCACCTCTAGTCTATTCCCTGCACTCACGATGAGGCGAATAACAAGGAGACCACTATTTGCCTGAAATGCCAGGGGGTTTACAGCTCCAGAAACACTTTCGAGGACACAAATCAAAAAGGATACAAGTAGAAAGAGGATTTGATTTCAGTTGATTTGACTTGATTTTACTTCATTTTATTTTCTGTCTTGTTAGGTTGGTTTATGTTAGTTTAGTTTCGTTTCTTTCCTGTGATGTTATTGGATTTGATTTGATTCTATTTTCTTTGGGGTTATTTCTTATGATTTTATTTTATGTTGGTTTATCTTATTTTATTTGACCTTGCTTTACGCGTTTTTATTTCGGTTTGTTCTTTTATTATTTTGTTTCATTTTATTTGGTCTTATTTTGGTTTAGGCTCTTTTAGGCTATTTTGCTGAATCTCTTTCAGAGCCGAGGCTCACAAGCATGAACACAATGCGCGTGTGCAGCCAGGAGCAGGCTGATGTGTTCTTTAGTTTAGTTTGAAAAAGCATCCCTTGCAGTCTGGCAAAGGAAAGCTGCAGAAAGGAGCAGCAGGAAGACAGGCCAAGCAGTCCCTCGTTTCTCAACAGTGCAGAAGAACTTGAAGAAGGAGGATGGCTACCGACCACACACCGAAAAGCAGAAGAAGAGGAGGGGTGTGCTGCCCTGGGCTATTTTCACAAGTAGGACACGTGTCGATGACAAGCACCCCTTTTGCCTTCCAAAACTTGCTCCGCTGTGCTGCTTGGCCAGGGAGGCATGAAAAGCGCTCTCCTGCCTGCCCTGCGCTTGCATCGCATGCAGGGAGAGCTGAAAAGCTGCAGCTCCGCATGGTGCAGCAAGCCTGCAGCCCTTCCAAGCACAGGCTGTTTTGCACAAGCAAGGACACCTCGGGAAACGGAGCCAAGGCAAGAGCAGAGCTCGCTCCTGCTCCAAACCTGCAATGGGCAAAAGAGCCAGGGAGCGCCAGGGCACGAGGGGCGCCTCGCAGGTGCAAGAGCAGCGGGCAAGAACTGAGCCCAAAGGGCCCAGAGGAGCCCTGACAAGGGGCTGCGCCCAATGCTACGCAGGAGAAGAAGCAACCCCCGGGGGCCACCCTGGGCGTCCGCCCCGGGAGTCTAGAAAGCGTCCTCCCCCCGCATGCGGGGCACGAGGGCCACCTTCGTGGAGCAGGAGCAGCAGGCACCTAGCCAAAACGGCCCAAAGGAGCCCTGGCACGGGGCCGTGCTCAGTGCTGCAGAGGAAGGCAAAAAACCCCCGGGGACACTTGCTAGCCCACCGTGGGGGGAAAAAAAGCCTTCCTCCCCGCAGCTGCAGGGCACGAGAGGCCACCTTCGTGGTGCATGAGCAGCAGGCAGTAACCCAGCCAAAATGGCCCAGAGGAGCCCTGACAAGTGCTCATGCTCAATGCTGCAGAGGAAGGCAAAAAACCCCCGGGCACCACAGCCACTCTGCCCCGGGGCAAAATTCCTTCCTGACCCCAGCGTCGCCGGCCATGGGCTATTCCCTCAGCACGTGAGCAAGACCTGCCTCCTCGGCCCGCAGGCTGCTCACGCCTCCCAGGAGATGCCCAACCCCGATTCTCCCTCCACCTGCTGCCACCTCAGGGCCTTCCCAGAGGGGCAAAACGCCCCCGGTCTGATCCATCTGGGGGACAACGATCCTTCCGGCGCCTGGCAAGGCACCAGCGGCTGCTCCAAAGCACCGGCACCCCCGCCAACATCTCTGCATCCCATTCCTCACGGCTGCTGACACTGGCTCCGCAGGGGATGAGGATGGCGAGCTCTGCAGTGCTCCTCAGGAAGCCATTCCCTTGCTCTTGCCACTGCTAGCCAGCTGAAAAGGCCAGCCAGCCTCACCAACCTCCAGCTGTTGGGGGTTCTTCTCGTCTCCAGCAGCCTCGTCGAGCCCCCTCCGGCCTTCCTCCCTCAGCCCTCGCCAAGTAATTCCACCGCCTCCTCAAGGACTTCCTCTCGCACGTCTTGGCGCTGCCCCCAGGCCAGCTATGGCAGCGCGACGCGGGAGCGTGCTCCCTTTTATGCTGCCCCGGGGCATGGTGACTGCTGCGTTGCCGGGTGCTGGCACTGTGACACGGGGGTGACGGGGCCCCCCCTGCGCAGCCCCGCCCGCCGGCCCTCCGCCCAGCATCCTTCCCAGGAAGGCCTTTGGGCTGCTGGCCCCGAGGCAGCCCCTGGGCCCAGGAGCCTCAGGGGGCTGTCCCTGCCCTTGCTGGCCATGCCCTGGGCACAGCTGCTGGGCGTCCCGCTAAATACATCTGGACATTCAGACTACGTCGTCAAGGCTGTTTGTCCCATCTGCATTCCTTTGGTTGCGGGGATGCCAGAGGTGAAAGCAAGGCTTTTGCTTCCCTCGGCGTGAACTGGGCAGAGACGGAGAGCACGTGCAGGATGGCCTCGCCGTTCCTGACCCATGCACCAAGGCACATTTGCTACTCCCCTGCTTATGCTGAGGTCTTCTTCTGGGAAAGAAGTCCCAAATCCTTTTCTCTTCTTGACCATCTTTTTCCTTGCACTCAAGAGCTTTTCTCCTCCCTTGGCCTTCACCCTCCATCCCTTTCCGGAAAGTGACGGCAGCCCTCTCAGCCTTTGCCTTGCTCCTGCTAGTCGTCTTCACCTCAGCTAGAGAGTCCGGAAGGATCGCTGCAGGTCCCTTCCAACTCAGCCCTTCTCTTCTCTTCACCTCTAGTCTATTCCCTGCACTCACGATGAGGCGAATAACAAGGAGACCACTGTTTGCCTGAAATGCCAGGGGGTTTACAGCTCCAGAAACACTTTCGAGGACACAAATCAAAAAGGGTACAAGTAGAAAGAGGATTTGATTTCATTTGATTTGACTTTATTTTACTGTATTTTATTTTCTGTCTTGCTATGTTGGTTTATGTTAGTTTAGTTTCGTTTCTTTCCTGTGATGTTATTGGATTTGATTTGATTCTATTTTCTTTGGGGTTATTTCTTATGATTTTATTTTATGTTGGTTTATCTTATTTTATTTGACCTTGCTTTACGCGTTTTTGTTTCGGTTTGTTCTTTTATTATTTTGTTTCATTTTATTTGGTCTTATTTTGGTTTAGGCTCTTTTAGGCTATTTTGCTGAATCTCTTTCAGAGCCGAGGCTCACAAGCATGAACACAATGCGCATGTGCAGCCAGGAGCAGGCTGATGTGTTCTTTAGTTTAGTTTGAAAAAGCATCCCTTGCAGTCTGGCAAAGGAAAGCTGCAGAAAGGAGCAGCAGGAAGACAGGCCAAGCAGTCCCTCGTTTCTCAACAGTGCAGAAGAACTTGAAGAAGGAGGATGGCTACCGACCACACACCGAAAAGCAGAAGAAGAGGAGGGGTGTGCTGCCCTGGGCTATTTTCACAAGTAGGACACGTGTCGATGACAAGCACCCCTTTTGCCTTCCAAAACTTGCTCCGCTGTGCTGCTTGGCCAGGGAGGCATGAAAAGCGCTCTCCTGCCTGCCCTGCGCTTGCATCGCATGCAGGGAGAGCTGAAAAGCTGCAGCTCCGCATGGTGCAGCAAGCCTGCAGCCCTTCCAAGCACAGGCTGTTTTGCACAAGCAAGGACACCTCGGGAAACGCAGCCAAGGCAAGAGCAGAGCTCGCTCCTGCTCCAAACCTGCAATGGGCAAAAGAGCCAGGGAGCGCCAGGGCACGAGGGGCGCCTCGCAGGTGCAAGAGCAGCGGGCAAGAACTGAGCCCAAAGGGCCCTGAGGAGCCCTGACAAGGGGCTGCGCTCAATGCTACGCAGGAGAAGAAGCAACCCCCGGGGGCCACCCTGGGCGTCCGCCCCGGGAGTCTAGAAAGCGTCCTCCCCCCGCATGCGGGGCACGAGGGCCAGCTTCGTGGAGCAGGAGCAGCAGGCACCTAGCCAAAACGGCCCAAAGGAGCCCTGGCACGGGGCCGTGCTCAGTGCTGCAGAGGAAGGCAAAAAACCCCCAGGGACACTTGCTAGCCCACCGTGGGGGGAAAAAAAGCCTTCCTCCCCGCAGCTGCAGGGCACGAGAGGCCACCTTCGTGGTGCATGAGCAGCAGGCAGTAACCCAGCCAAAATGGCCCAGAGGAGCCCTGACAAGTGCTCATGCTCAATGCTGCAGAGGAAGGCAAAAAACCCCCGGGCACCACAGCCACTCTGCCCCGGGGCAAAATTCCTTCCTGACCCCAGCGTCGCCGGCCATGGGCTATTCCCTCAGCACGTGAGCAAGACCTGCCTCCTCGGCCCGCAGGCTGCTCACGCCTCCCAGGAGATGCCCAACCCCGATTCTCCCTCCACCTGCTGCCACCTCAGGGCCTTCCCAGAGGGGCAAAACGCCCCCGGTCTGATCCATCTGGGGGACAACGATCCTTCCGGCGCCTGGCAAGGCACCAGCGGCTGCTCCAAAGCACCGGCACCCCCGCCAACATCTCTGCATCCCATTCCTCACGGCTGCTGACACTGGCTCCGCAGGGGATGAGGATGGCGAGCTCTGCAGTGCTCCTCAGGAAGCCATTCCCTTGCTCTTGCCACTGCTAGCCAGCTGAAAAGGCCAGCCTGCCTCACCAACCTCCAGCTGTTGGGGGTTCTTCTCGTCTCCAGCAGCCTCATCGAGCCCCCTCCGGCCTTCCTCCCTCAGCCCTCGCCAAGTAATTCCACCGCCTCCTCAAGGACTTCCTCTCGCACGTCTTGGCGCTGCCCCCAGGCCAGCTATGGCAGCGCGACGCGGGAGCGTGCTCCCTTTTATGCTGCCCCGGGGCATGGTGACTGCTGCGTTGCCGGGTGCTGGCACTGTGACACGGGGGTGACGGGGCCCCCCCTGCGCAGCCCCGCCCGCCGGCCCTCCGCCCAGCATCCTTCCCAGGAAGGCCTTTGGGCTGCTGGCCCCGAGGCAGCCCCTGGGCCCAGGAGCCTCAGGGGGCTGTCCCTGCCCTTGCTGGCCATGCCCTGGGCACAGCTGCTGGGCGTCCCGCTAAATACATCTGGACATTCAGACTACGTCGTCAAGGCTGTTTGTCCCATCTGCATTCCTTTGGTTGCGGGGATGCCAGAGGTGAAAGCAAGGCTTTTGCTTCCCTCGGCGTGAACTGGGCAGAGACGGAGAGCACGTGCAGGATGGCCTCGCCGTTCCTGACCCATGCACCAAGGCACATTTGCTACTCCCCTGCTTATGCTGAGGTCTTCTTCTGGGAAAGAAGTCCCAAATCCTTTTCTCTTCTTGACCATCTTTTTCCTTGCACTCAAGAGCTTTTCTCCTCCCTTGGCCTTCACCCTCAATCCCTTTCCGGAAAGTGACGGCAGCCCTCTCAGCCTTTGCCTTGCTCCTGCTAGTCGTCTTCACCTCAGCTAGAGAGTCCGGAAGGATCGCTGCAGGTCCCTTCCAACTCAGCCCTTCTCTTCTCTTCACCTCTAGTCTATTCCCTGCACTCACGATGAGGCGAATAACAAGGAGACCACTGTTTGCCTGAAATGCCAGGGGGTTTACAGCTCCAGAAACACTTTCGAGGACACAAATCAAAAAGGATACAAGTAGAAAGAGGATTTGATTTCAGTTGATTTGACTTGATTTTACTTCATTTTATTTTCTGTCTTGTTAGGTTGGTTTACGTTAGTTTAGTTTCGTTTCTTTCCTGTGATGTTATTGGATTTGATTTGATTCTATTTTCTTTGGGGTTATTTCTTATGATTTTATTTTATGTTGGTTTATCTTATTTTATTTGACCTTGCTTTACGCGTTTTTATTTCGGTTTGTTCTTTTATTATTTTGTTTCATTTTATTTGGTCTTATTTTGGTTTAGGCTCTTTTAGGCTATTTTGCTGAATCTCTTTCAGAGCCGAGGCTCACAAGCATGAACACAATGCGCATGTGCAGCCAGGAGCAGGCTGATGTGTTCTTTAGTTTAGTTTGAAAAAGCATCCCTTGCAGTCTGGCAAAGGAAAGCTGCAGAAAGGAGCAGCAGGAAGACAGGCCAAGCAGTCCCTCGTTTCTCAACAGTGCAGAAGAACTTGAAGAAGGAGGATGGCTACCGACCACACACCGAAAAGCAGAAGAAGAGGAGGGGTGTGCTGCCCTGGGCTATTTTCACAAGTAGGACACGTGTCGATGACAAGCACCCCTTTTGCCTTCCAAAACTTGCTCCGCTGTGCTGCTTGGCCAGGGAGGCATGAAAAGCGCTCTCCTGCCTGCCCTGCGCTTGCATCGCATGCAGGGAGAGCTGAAAAGCTGCAGCTCCGCATGGTGCAGCAAGCCTGCAGCCCTTCCCAGCACAGGCTGTTTTGCACAAGCAAGGACACCTCGGGAAACGGAGCCAAGGCAAGAGCAGAGCTCGCTCCTGCTCCAAACCTGCAATGGGCAAAAGAGCCAGGGAGCGCCAGGGCACGAGGGGCGCCTCGCAGGTGCAAGAGCAGCGGGCAAGAACTGAGCCCAAAGGGCCCAGAGGAGCCCTGACAAGGGGCTGCGCTCAATGCTACGCAGGAGAAGAAGCAACCCCCGGGGGCCACCCTGGGCGTCCGCCCCGGGAGTCTAGAAAGCGTCCTCCCCCCGCATGCGGGGCACGAGGGCCACCTTCGTGGAGCAGGAGCAGCAGGCACCTAGCCAAAACGGCCCAAAGGAGCCCTGGCAAGGGGCCGTGCTCAGTGCTGCAGAGGAAGGCAAAAAACCCCCGGGGACACTTGCTAGCCCACCGTGGGGGGAAAAAAGCCTTCCTCCCCGCAGCTGCAGGCCACGAGAGGCCACCTTCGTGGTGCATGAGCAGCAGGCAGTAACCCAGCCAAAATGGCCCAGAGGAGCCCTGACAAGTGCTCATGCTCAATGCTGCAGAGGAAGGCAAAAAACCCCCGGGCACCACAGCCACTCTGCCCCGGGGCAAAATTCCTTCCTGACCCCAGCGTCGCCGGCCATGGGCTATTCCCTCAGCACGTGAGCAAGACCTGCCTCCTCGGCCCGCAGGCTGCTCACGCCTCCCAGGAGATGCCCAACCCCGATTCTCCCTCCACCTGCTGCCACCTCAGGGCCTTCCCAGAGGGGCAAAACGCCCCCGGTCTGATCCATCTGGGGGACAACGATCCTTCCGGCGCCTGGCAAGGCACCAGCGGCTGCTCCAAAGCACCGGCACCCCCGCCAACATCTCTGCATCCCATTCCTCATGGCTGCTGACACTGGCTCCGCAGGGGATGAGGATGGCGAGCTCTGCAGTGCTCCTCAAGAAGGCATTCCCTTGCTCTTGCCACTGCTAGCCAGCTGAAAAGGCCAGCCTGCCTCACCAACCTCCAGCTGTTGGGGGTTCTTCTCGTCTCCAGCAGCCTCGTCGAGCCCCCTCCGGCCTTCCTCCCTCAGCCCTCGCCAAGTAATTCCACCGCCTCCTCAAGGACTTCCTCTCGCACGTCTTGGCGCTGCCCCCAGGCCAGCTATGGCAGCGCGACGCGGGAGCGTGCTCCCTTTTATGCTGCCCCGGGGCATGGTGACTGCTGCGTTGCCGGGTGCTGGCACTGTGACACGGGGGTGACGGGGCCCCCCCTGCGCAGCCCCGCCCGCCGGCCCTCCGCCCAGCATCCTTCCCAGGAAGGCCTTTGGGCTGCTGGCCCCGAGGCAGCCCCTGGGCCCAGGAGCCTCAGGGGGCTGTCCCTGCCCTTGCTGGCCATGCCCTGGGCACAGCTGCTGGGCGTCCCGCTAAATACATCTGGACATTCAGACTACGTCGTCAAGGCTGTTTGTCCCATCTGCATTCCTTTGGTTGCGGGGATGCCAGAGGTGAAAGCAAGGCTTTTGCTTCCCTCGGCGTGAACTGGGCAGAGACGGAGAGCACGTGCAGGATGGCCTCGCTGTTCCTGACCCATGCACCAAGGCACATTTGCTACTCCCCTGCTTATGCTGAGGTCTTCTTCTGGGAAAGAAGTCCCAAATCCTTTTCTCTTCTTGACCATCTTTTTCCTTGCACTCAAGAGCTTTTCTCCTCCCTTGGCCTTCACCCTCAATCCCTTTCCGGAAAGTGACGGCAGCCCTCTCAGCCTTTGCCTTGCTCCTGCTAGTCGTCTTCACCTCAGCTAGAGAGTCCGGAAGGATCGCTGCAGGTCCCTCCCAACTCAACCCTTCTCTTCTCTTCACTTGTGTTCTATTCCCTGCACTCACGATGAGGCGAATAACAAGGAGACCACTGTTTGCCTGAAATGCCAGGGGGTTTACAGCTCCAGAAACACTTTCGAGGACACAAATCAAAAAGGGTACAAGTAGAAAGAGGATTTGATTTCATTTGATTTGACTTTATTTTACTGTATTTTATTTTCTGTCTTGCTATGTTGGTTTATGTTAGTTTAGTTTCGTTTCTTTCCTGTGATGTTATTGGATTTGATTTGATTCTATTTTCTTTGGGGTTATTTCTTATGATTTTATTTTATGTTGGTTTATCTTATTTTATTTGACCTTGCTTTACGCGTTTTTGTTTCGGTTTGTTCTTTTATTATTTTGTTTCATTTTATTTGGTCTTATTTTGGTTTAGGCTCTTTTAGGCTATTTTGCTGAATCTCTTTCAGAGCCGAGGCTCACAAGCATGAACACAATGCGCATGTGCAGCCAGGAGCAGGCTGATGTGTTCTTTAGTTTAGTTTGAAAAAGCATCCCTTGCAGTCTGGCAAAGGAAAGCTGCAGAAAGGAGCAGCAGGAAGACAGGCCAAGCAGTCCCTCGTTTCTCAACAGTGCAGAAGAACTTGAAGAAGGAGGATGGCTACCGACCACACACCGAAAAGCAGAAGAAGAGGAGGGGTGTGGTGCCCTGGGGTATTTTCACAAGTAGGACACGTGTCGATGACAAGCACCCCTTTTGCCTTCCAAAACTTGCTCCGCTGTGCTGCTTGGCCAGGGAGGCATGAAAAGCGCTCTCCTGCCTGCCCTGCGCTTGCATCGCATGCAGGGAGAGCTGAAAAGCTGCAGCTCCGCATGGTGCAGCAAGCCTGCAGCCCTTCCAAGCACAGGCTGTTTTGCACAAGCAAGGACACCTCGGGAAACGCAGCCAAGGCAAGAGCAGAGCTCGCTCCTGCTCCAAACCTGCAATGGGCAAAAGAGCCAGGGAGCGCCAGGGCACGAGGGGCGCCTCGCAGGTGCAAGAGCAGCGGGCAAGAACTGAGCCCAAAGGGCCCTGAGGAGCCCTGACAAGGGGCTGCGCTCAATGCTACGCAGGAGAAGAAGCAACCCCCGGGGGCCACCCTGGGCGTCCGCCCCGGGAGTCTAGAAAGCGTCCTCCCCCCGCATGCGGGGCACGAGGGCCAGCTTCGTGGAGCAGGAGCAGCAGGCACCTAGCCAAAACGGCCCAAAGGAGCCCTGGCACGGGGCCGTGCTCAGTGCTGCAGAGGAAGGCAAAAAACCCCCAGGGACACTTGCTAGCCCACCGTGGGGGGAAAAAAAGCCTTCCTCCCCGCAGCTGCAGGGCACGAGAGGCCACCTTCGTGGTGCATGAGCAGCAGGCAGTAACCCAGCCAAAATGGCCCAGAGGAGCCCTGACAAGTGCTCATGCTCAATGCTGCAGAGGAAGGCAAAAAACCCCCGGGCACCACAGCCACTCTGCCCCGGGGGAAAATTCCTTCCTGACCCCAGCGTCGCCGGCCATGGGCTATTCCCTCAGCACGTGAGCAAGACCTGCCTCCTCGGCCCGCAGGCTGCTCACGCCTCCCAGGAGATGCCCAACCCCGATTCTCCCTCCACCTGCTGCCACCTCAGGGCCTTCCCAGAGGGGCAAAACGCCCCCGGTCTGATCCATCTGGGGGACAACGATCCTTCCGGCGCCTGGCAAGGCAGCAGCGGCTGCTCCAAAGCACCGGCACCCCCGCCAACATCTCTGCATCCCATTCCTCACGGCTGCTGACACTGGCTCCGCAGGGGATGAGGATGGCGAGCTCTGCAGTGCTCCTCAGGAAGCCATTCCCTTGCTCTTGCCACTGCTAGCCAGCTGAAAAGGCCAGCCTGCCTCACCAACCTCCAGCTGTTGGGGGTTCTTCTCGTCTCCAGCAGCCTCATCGAGCCCCCTCCGGCCTTCCTCCCTCAGCCCTCGCCAAGTAATTCCACCGCCTCCTCAAGGACTTCCTCTCGCACGTCTTGGCGCTGCCCCCAGGCCAGCTATGGCAGCGCGACGCGGGAGCGTGCTCCCTTTTATGCTGCCCCGGGGCATGGTGACTGCTGCGTTGCCGGGTGCTGGCACTGTGACACGGGGGTGACGGGGCCCCCCCTGCGCAGCCCCGCCCGCCGGCCCTCCGCCCAGCATCCTTCCCAGGAAGGCCTTTGGGCTGCTGGCCCCGAGGCAGCCCCTGGGCCCAGGAGCCTCAGGGGGCTGTCCCTGCCCTTGCTGGCCATGCCCTGGGCACAGCTGCTGGGCGTCCCGCTAAATACATCTGGACATTCAGACTACGTCGTCAAGGCTGTTTGTCCCATCTGCATTCCTTTGGTTGCGGGGATGCCAGAGGTGAAAGCAAGGCTTTTGCTTCCCTCGGCGTGAACTGGGCAGAGACGGAGAGCACGTGCAGGATGGCCTCGCCGTTCCTGACCCATGCACCAAGGCACATTTGCTACTCCCCTGCTTATGCTGAGGTCTTCTTCTGGGAAAGAAGTCCCAAATCCTTTTCTCTTCTTGACCATCTTTTTCCTTGCACTCAAGAGCTTTTCTCCTCCCTTGGCCTTCACCCTCAATCCCTTTCCGGAAAGTGACGGCAGCCCTCTCAGCCTTTGCCTTGCTCCTGCTAGTCGTCTTCACCTCAGCTAGAGAGTCCGGAAGGATCGCTGCAGGTCCCTCCCAACTCAACCCTTCTCTTCTCTTCACTTGTGTTCTATTCCCTGCACTCACGATGAGGCGAATAACAAGGAGACCACTGTTTGCCTGAAATGCCAGGGGGTTTACAGCTCCAGAAACACTTTCGAGGACACAAATCAAAAAGGGTACAAGTAGAAAGAGGATTTGATTTCATTTGATTTGACTTTATTTTACTGTATTTTATTTTCTGTCTTGCTATGTTGGTTTATGTTAGTTTAGTTTCGTTTCTTTCCTGTGATGTTATTGGATTTGATTTGATTCTATTTTCTTTGGGGTTATTTCTTATGATTTTATTTTATGTTGGTTTATCTTATTTTATTTGACCTTGCTTTACGCGTTTTTGTTTCGGTTTGTTCTTTTATTATTTTGTTTCATTTTATTTGGTCTTATTTTGGTTTAGGCTCTTTTAGGCTATTTTGCTGAATCTCTTTCAGAGCCGAGGCTCACAAGCATGAACACAATGCGCATGTGCAGCCAGGAGCAGGCTGATGTGTTCTTTAGTTTAGTTTGAAAAAGCATCCCTTGCAGTCTGGCAAAGGAAAGCTGCAGAAAGGAGCAGCAGGAAGACAGGCCAAGCAGTCCCTCGTTTCTCAACAGTGCAGAAGAACTTGAAGAAGGAGGATGGCTACCGACCACACACCGAAAAGCAGAAGAAGAGGAGGGGTGTGGTGCCCTGGGGTATTTTCACAAGTAGGACACGTGTCGATGACAAGCACCCCTTTTGCCTTCCAAAACTTGCTCCGCTGTGCTGCTTGGCCAGGGAGGCATGAAAAGCGCTCTCCTGCCTGCCCTGCGCTTGCATCGCATGCAGGGAGAGCTGAAAAGCTGCAGCTCCGCATGGTGCAGCAAGCCTGCAGCCCTTCCAAGCACAGGCTGTTTTGCACAAGCAAGGACACCTCGGGAAACGCAGCCAAGGCAAGAGCAGAGCTCGCTCCTGCTCCAAACCTGCAATGGGCAAAAGAGCCAGGGAGCGCCAGGGCACGAGGGGCGCCTCGCAGGTGCAAGAGCAGCGGGCAAGAACTGAGCCCAAAGGGCCCTGAGGAGCCCTGACAAGGGGCTGCGCTCAATGCTACGCAGGAGAAGAAGCAACCCCCGGGGGCCACCCTGGGCGTCCGCCCCGGGAGTCTAGAAAGCGTCCTCCCCCCGCATGCGGGGCACGAGGGCCAGCTTCGTGGAGCAGGAGCAGCAGGCACCTAGCCAAAACGGCCCAAAGGAGCCCTGGCACGGGGCCGTGCTCAGTGCTGCAGAGGAAGGCAAAAAACCCCCGGGGACACTTGCTAGCCCACCGTGGGGGGAAAAAAAGCCTTCCTCCCCGCAGCTGCAGGGCACGAGAGGCCACCTTCGTGGTGCATGAGCAGCAGGCAGTAACCCAGCCAAAATGGCCCAGAGGAGCCCTGACAAGTGCTCATGCTGAATGCTGCAGAGGAAGGCAAAAAACCCCCGGGCACCACAGCCACTCTGCCCCGGGGGAAAATTCCTTCCTGACCCCAGCGTCGCCGGCCATGGGCTATTCCCTCAGCACGTGAGCAAGACCTGCCTCCTCGGCCCGCAGGCTGCTCACGCCTCCCAGGAGATGCCCAACCCCGATTCTCCCTCCACCTGCTGCCACCTCAGGGCCTTCCCAGAGGGGCAAAACGCCCCCGGTCTGATCCATCTGGGGGACAACGATCCTTCCGGCGCCTGGCAAGGCACCAGCGGCTGCTCCAAAGCACCGGCACCCCCGCCAACATCTCTGCATCCCATTCCTCACGGCTGCTGACACTGGCTCCGCAGGGGATGAGGATGGCGAGCTCTGCAGTGCTCCTCAGGAAGCCATTCCCTTGCTCTTGCCACTGCTAGCCAGCTGAAAAGGCCAGCCTGCCTCACCAACCTCCAGCTGTTGGGGGTTCTTCTCGTCTCCAGCAGCCTCATCGAGCCCCCTCCGGCCTTCCTCCCTCAGCCCTCGCCAAGTAATTCCACCGCCTCCTCAAGGACTTCCTCTCGCACGTCTTGGCGCTGCCCCCAGGCCAGCTATGGCAGCGCGACGCGGGAGCGTGCTCCCTTTTATGCTGCCCCGGGGCATGGTGACTGCTGCGTTGCCGGGTGCTGGCACTGTGACACGGGGGTGACGGGGCCCCCCCTGCGCAGCCCCGCCCGCCGGCCCTCCGCCCAGCATCCTTCCCAGGAAGGCCTTTGGGCTGCTGGCCCCGAGGCAGCCCCTGGGCCCAGGAGCCTCAGGGGGCTGTCCCTGCCCTTGCTGGCCATGCCCTGGGCACAGCTGCTGGGCGTCCCGCTAAATACATCTGGACATTCAGACTACGTCGTCAAGGCTGTTTGTCCCATCTGCATTCCTTTGGTTGCGGGGATGCCAGAGGTGAAAGCAAGGCTTTTGCTTCCCTCGGCGTGAACTGGGCAGAGACGGAGAGCACGTGCAGGATGGCCTCGCCGTTCCTGACCCATGCACCAAGGCACATTTGCTACTCCCCTGCTTATGCTGAGGTCTTCTTCTGGGAAAGAAGTCCCAAATCCTTTTCTCTTCTTGACCATCTTTTTCCTTGCACTCAAGAGCTTTTCTCCTCCCTTGGCCTTCACCCTCAATCCCTTTCCGGAAAGTGACGGCAGCCCTCTCAGCCTTTGCCTTGCTCCTGCTAGTCGTCTTCACCTCAGCTAGAGAGTCCGGAAGGATCGCTGCAGGTCCCTTCCAACTCAGCCCTTCTCTTCTCTTCACCTCTAGTCTATTCCCTGCACTCACGATGAGGCGAATAACAAGGAGACCACTGTTTGCCTGAAATGCCAGGGGGTTTACAGCTCCAGAAACACTTTCGAGGACACAAATCAAAAAGGATACAAGTAGAAAGAGGATTTGATTTCAGTTGATTTGACTTGATTTTACTTCATTTTATTTTCTGTCTTGTTAGGTTGGTTTACGTTAGTTTAGTTTCGTTTCTTTCCTGTGATGTTATTGGATTTGATTTGATTCTATTTTCTTTGGGGTTATTTCTTATGATTTTATTTTATGTTGGTTTATCTTATTTTATTTAACCTTGCTTTACGCGTTTTTATTTCGGTTTGTTCTTTTATTATTTTGTTTCATTTTATTTGGTCTTATTTTGGTTTAGGCTCTTTTAGGCTATTTTGCTGAATCTCTTTCAGAGCCGAGGCTCACAAGCATGAACACAATGCGCATGTGCAGCCAGGAGCAGGCTGATGTGTTCTTTAGTTTAGTTTGAAAAAGCATCCCTTGCAGTCTGGCAAAGGAAAGCTGCAGAAAGGAGCAGCAGGAAGACAGGCCAAGCAGTCCCTCGTTTCTCAACAGTGCAGAAGAACTTGAAGAAGGAGGATGGGTACCGACCACACACCGAAAAGCAGAAGAAGAGGAGGGGTGTGGTGCCCTGGGGCATTTTCACAAGTAGGACACGTGTCGATGACAAGCACCCCTTTTGCCTTCCAAAACTTGCTCCGCTGTGCTGCTTGGCCAGGGAGGCATGAAAAGCGCTCTCCTGCCTGCCCTGCGCTTGCATCGCATGCAGGGAGAGCTGAAAAGCTGCAGCTCCGCATGGTGCAGCAAGCCTGCAGCCCTTCCAAGCACAGGCTGTTTTGCACAAGCAAGGACACCTCGGGAAACGCAGCCAAGGCAAGAGCAGAGCTCGCTCCTGCTCCAAACCTGCAATGGGCAAAAGAGCCAGGGAGCGCCAGGGCACGAGGGGCGCCTCGCAGGTGCAAGAGCAGCGGGCAAGAACTGAGCCCAAAGGGCCCAGAGGAGCCCTGACAAGGGGCTGCGCTCAATGCTACGCAGGAGAAGAAGCAACCCCCGGCGGCCACCCTGGGCGTCCGCCCCGGGAGTCTAGAAAGCGTCCTCCCCCCGCATGCGGGGCACGAGGGCCACCTTCGTGGAGCAGGAGCAGCAGGCACCTAGCCAAAACGGCCCAAAGGAGCCCTGGCACGGGGCCGTGCTCAGTGCTGCAGAGGAAGGCAAAAAACCCCCGGGGACACTTGCTAGCCCACCGTGGGGGGAAAAAAAGCCTTCCTCCCCGCAGCTGCAGGGCACGAGAGGCCACCTTCGTGGTGCATGAGCAGCAGGCAGTAACCCAGCCAAAATGGCCCAGAGGAGCCCTGACAAGTGCTCATGCTCAATGCTGCAGAGGAAGGCAAAAAACCCCCGGGCACCACAGCCACTCTGCCCCGGGGCAAAATTCCTTCCTGACCCCAGCGTCGCCGGCCATGGGCTATTCCCTCAGCACGTGAGCAAGACCTGCCTCCTCGGCCCGCAGGCTGCTCACGCCTCCCAGGAGATGCCCAACCCCGATTCTCCCTCCACCTGCTGCCACCTCAGGGCCTTCCCAGAGGGGCAAAACGCCCCCGGCCTGATCCATCTGGGGGACAACGATCCTTCCGGCGCCTGGCAAGGCACCAGCGGCTGCTCCAAAGCACCGGCACCCCCGCCAACATCTCTGCATCCCATTCCTCACGGCTGCTGACACTGGCTCCGCAGGGGATGAGGATGGCGAGCTCTGCAGTGCTCCTCAGGAAGCCATTCCCTTGCTCTTGCCACTGCTAGCCAGCTGAAAAGGCCAGCCTGCCTCACCAACCTCCAGCTGTTGGGGGTTCTTCTCGTCTCCAGCAGCCTCGTCGAGCCCCCTCCGGCCTTCCTCCCTCAGCCCTCGCCAAGTAATTCCACCGCCTCCTCAAGGACTTCCTCTCGCACGTCTTGGCGCTGCCCCCAGGCCAGCTATGGCAGCGCGACGCGGGAGCGTGCTCCCTTTTATGCTGCCCCGGGGCATGGTGACTGCTGCGTTGCCGGGTGCTGGCACTGTGACACGGGGGTGACGGGGCCCCCCCTGCGCAGCCCCGCCCGCCGGCCCTCCGCCCAGCATCCTTCCCAGGAAGGCCTTTGGGCTGCTGGCCCCGAGGCAGCCCCTGGGCCCAGGAGCCTCAGGGGGCTGTCCCTGCCCTTGCTGGCCATGCCCTGGGCACAGCTGCTGGGCGTCCCACTAAATACATCTGGACATTCAGACTACGTCGTCAAGGCTGTTTGTCCCATCTGCATTCCTTTGGTTGCGGGGATGCCAGAGGTGAAAGCAAGGCTTTTGCTTCCCTCGGCGTGAACTGGGCAGAGACGGAGAGCACGTGCAGGATGGCCTCGCCGTTCCTGACCCATGCACCAAGGCACATTTGCTACTCCCCTGCTTATGCTGAGGTCTTCTTCTGGGAAAGAAGTCCCAAATCCTTTTCTCTTCTTGACCATCTTTTTCCTTGCACTCAAGAGCTTTTCTCCTCCCTTGGCCTTCACCCTCAATCCCTTTCCGGAAAGTGACGGCAGCCCTCTCAGCCTTTGCCTTGCTCCTGCTAGTCGTCTTCACCTCAGCTAGAGAGTCCGGAAGGATCGCTGCAGGTCCCTTCCAACTCAGCCCTTCTCTTCTCTTCACCTCTAGTCTATTCCCTGCACTCACGATGAGGCGAATAACAAGGAGACCACTATTTGCCTGAAATGCCAGGGGGTTTACAGCTCCAGAAACACTTTCGAGGACACAAATCAAAAAGGTACAAGTAGAAAGAGGATTTGATTTCAGTTGATTTGACTTGATTTTACTTCATTTTATTTTCTGTCTTGTTAGGTTGGTTTACGTTAGTTTAGTTTCGTTTCTTTCCTGTGATGTTATTGGATTTGATTTGATTCTCTTTTCTTTGGGGTTATTTCTTATGATTTTATTTTATGTTGGTTTATCTTATTTTATTTGACCTTGCTTTACGCGTTTTTATTTCGGTTTGTTCTTTTATTATTTTGTTTCATTTTATTTGGTCTTATTTTGGTTTAGGCTCTTTTAGGCTATTTTGCTGAATCTCTTTCAGAGCCGAGGCTCACAAGCATGAACACAATGCGCATGTGCAGCCAGGAGCAGGCTGATGTGTTCTTTAGTTTAGTTTGAAAAAGCATCCCTTGCAGTCTGGCAAAGGAAAGCTGCAGAAAGGAGCAGCAGGAAGACAGGCCAAGCAGTCCCTCGTTTCTCAACAGTGCAGAAGAACTTGAAGAAGGAGGATGGGTACCGACCACACACCGAAAAGCAGAAGAAGAGGAGGGGTGTGGTGCCCTGGGGCATTTTCACAAGTAGGACACGTGTCGATGACAAGCACCCCTTTTGCCTTCCAAAACTTGCTCCGCTGTGCTGCTTGGCCAGGGAGGCATGAAAAGCGCTCTCCTGCCTGCCCTGCGCTTGCATCGCATGCAGGGAGAGCTGAAAAGCTGCAGCTCCGCATGGTGCAGCAAGCCTGCAGCCCTTCCAAGCACAGGCTGTTTTGCACAAGCAAGGACACCTCGGGAAACGCAGCCAAGGCAAGAGCAGAGCTCGCTCCTGCTCCAAACCTGCAATGGGCAAAAGAGCCAGGGAGCGCCAGGGCACGAGGGGCGCCTCGCAGGTGCAAGAGCAGCGGGCAAGAACTGAGCCCAAAGGGCCCAGAGGAGCCCTGACAAGGGGCTGCGCTCAATGCTACGCAGGAGAAGAAGCAACCCCCGGCGGCCACCCTGGGCGTCCGCCCCGGGAGTCTAGAAAGCGTCCTCCCCCCGCATGCGGGGCACGAGGGCCACCTTCGTGGAGCAGGAGCAGCAGGCACCTAGCCAAAACGGCCCAAAGGAGCCCTGGCACGGGGCCGTGCTCAGTGCTGCAGAGGAAGGCAAAAAACCCCCGGGGACACTTGCTAGCCCACCGTGGGGGGAAAAAAAGCCTTCCTCCCCGCAGCTGCAGGGCACGAGAGGCCACCTTCGTGGTGCATGAGCAGCAGGCAGTAACCCAGCCAAAATGGCCCAGAGGAGCCCTGACAAGTGCTCATGCTCAATGCTGCAGAGGAAGGCAAAAAACCCCCGGGCACCACAGCCACTCTGCCCCGGGGCAAAATTCCTTCCTGACCCCAGCGTCGCCGGCCATGGGCTATTCCCTCAGCACGTGAGCAAGACCTGCCTCCTCGGCCCGCAGGCTGCTCACGCCTCCCAGGAGATGCCCAACCCCGATTCTCCCTCCACCTGCTGCCACCTCAGGGCCTTCCCAGAGGGGCAAAACGCCCCCGGCCTGATCCATCTGGGGGACAACGATCCTTCCGGCGCCTGGCAAGGCACCAGCGGCTGCTCCAAAGCACCGGCACCCCCGCCAACATCTCTGCATCCCATTCCTCACGGCTGCTGACACTGGCTCCGCAGGGGATGAGGATGGCGAGCTCTGCAGTGCTCCTCAGGAAGCCATTCCCTTGCTCTTGCCACTGCTAGCCAGCTGAAAAGGCCAGCCTGCCTCACCAACCTCCAGCTGTTGGGGGTTCTTCTCGTCTCCAGCAGCCTCGTCGAGCCCCCTCCGGCCTTCCTCCCTCAGCCCTCGCCAAGTAATTCCACCGCCTCCTCAAGGACTTCCTCTCGCACGTCTTGGCGCTGCCCCCAGGCCAGCTATGGCAGCGCGACGCGGGAGCGTGCTCCCTTTTATGCTGCCCCGGGGCATGGTGACTGCTGCGTTGCCGGGTGCTGGCACTGTGACACGGGGGTGACGGGGCCCCCCCTGCGCAGCCCCGCCCGCCGGCCCTCCGCCCAGCATCCTTCCCAGGAAGGCCTTTGGGCTGCTGGCCCCGAGGCAGCCCCTGGGCCCAGGAGCCTCAGGGGGCTGTCCCTGCCCTTGCTGGCCATGCCCTGGGCACAGCTGCTGGGCGTCCCACTAAATACATCTGGACATTCAGACTACGTCGTCAAGGCTGTTTGTCCCATCTGCATTCCTTTGGTTGCGGGGATGCCAGAGGTGAAAGCAAGGCTTTTGCTTCCCTCGGCGTGAACTGGGCAGAGACGGAGAGCACGTGCAGGATGGCCTCGCCGTTCCTGACCCATGCACCAAGGCACATTTGCTACTCCCCTGCTTATGCTGAGGTCTTCTTCTGGGAAAGAAGTCCCAAATCCTTTTCTCTTCTTGACCATCTTTTTCCTTGCACTCAAGAGCTTTTCTCCTCCCTTGGCCTTCACCCTCAATCCCTTTCCGGAAAGTGACGGCAGCCCTCTCAGCCTTTGCCTTGCTCCTGCTAGTCGTCTTCACCTCAGCTAGAGAGTCCGGAAGGATCGCTGCAGGTCCCTTCCAACTCAGCCCTTCTCTTCTCTTCACCTCTAGTCTATTCCCTGCACTCACGATGAGGCGAATAACAAGGAGACCACTATTTGCCTGAAATGCCAGGGGGTTTACAGCTCCAGAAACACTTTCGAGGACACAAATCAAAAAGGTACAAGTAGAAAGAGGATTTGATTTCAGTTGATTTGACTTGATTTTACTTCATTTTATTTTCTGTCTTGTTAGGTTGGTTTACGTTAGTTTAGTTTCGTTTCTTTCCTGTGATGTTATTGGATTTGATTTGATTCTCTTTTCTTTGGGGTTATTTCTTATGATTTTATTTTATGTTGGTTTATCTTATTTTATTTGACCTTGCTTTACGCGTTTTTATTTCGGTTTGTTCTTTTATTATTTTGTTTCATTTTATTTGGTCTTATTTTGGTTTAGGCTCTTTTAGGCTATTTTGCTGAATCTCTTTCAGAGCCGAGGCTCACAAGCATGAACACAATGCGCATGTGCAGCCAGGAGCAGGCTGATGTGTTCTTTAGTTTAGTTTGAAAAAGCATCCCTTGCAGTCTGGCAAAGGAAAGCTGCAGAAAGGAGCAGCAGGAAGACAGGCCAAGCAGTCCCTCGTTTCTCAACAGTGCAGAAGAACTTGAAGAAGGAGGATGGGTACCGACCACACACCGAAAAGCAGAAGAAGAGGAGGGGTGTGGTGCCCTGGGGTATTTTCACAAGTAGGACACGTGTCGATGACAAGCACCCCTTTTGCCTTCCAAAACTTGCTCCGCTGTGCTGCTTGGCCAGGGAGGCATGAAAAGCGCTCTCCTGCCTGCCCTGCGCTTGCATCGCATGCAGGGAGAGCTGAAAAGCTGCAGCTCCGCATGGTGCAGCAAGCCTGCAGCCCTTCCAAGCACAGGCTGTTTTGCACAAGCAAGGACACCTCGGGAAACGGAGCCAAGGCAAGAGCAGAGCTCGCTCCTGCTCCAAACCTGCAATGGGCAAAAGAGCCAGGGAGCGCCAGGGCACGAGGGGCGCCTCGCAGGTGCAAGAGCAGCGGGCAAGAACTGAGCCCAAAGGGCCCAGAGGAGCCCTGACAAGGGGCTGCGCTCAATGCTACGCAGGAGAAGAAGCAACCCCCGGGGGCCACCCTGGGCGTCCGCCCCGGGAGTCTAGAAAGCGTCCTCCCCCCGCATGCGGGGCACGAGGGCCACCTTCGTGGAGCAGGAGCAGCAGGCACCTAGCCAAAACGGCCCAAAGGAGCCCTGGCACGGGGCCGTGCTCAGTGCTGCAGAGGAAAGCAAAAAACCCCCGGGGACACTTGCTAGCCCACCGTGGGGGGAAAAAAAGCCTTCCTCCCCGCAGCTGCAGGGCACGAGAGGCCACCTTCGTGGTGCATGAGCAGCAGGCAGTAACCCAGCCAAAATGGCCCAGAGGAGCCCTGACAAGTGCTCATGCTGAATGCTGCAGAGGAAGGCAAAAAACCCCCGGGCACCACAGCCACTCTGCCCCGGGGCAAAATTCCTTCCTGACCCCAGCGTCGCCGGCCATGGGCTATTCCCTCAGCACGTGAGCAAGACCTGCCTCCTCGGCCCGCAGGCTGCTCACGCCTCCCAGGAGATGCCCAACCCCGATTCTCCCTCCACCTGCTGCCACCTCAGGGCCTTCCCAGAGGGGCAAAACGCCCCCGGCCTGATCCATCTGGGGGACAACGATCCTTCCGGCGCCTGGCAAGGCACCAGTGGCTGCTCCAAAGCACCGGCACCCCCGCCAACATCTCTGCATCCCATTCCTCACGGCTGCTGACACTGGCTCCGCAGGGGATGAGGATGGCGAGCTCTGCAGTGCTCCTCAGGAAGCCATTCCCTTGCTCTTGCCACTGCTAGCCAGCTGAAAAGGCCAGCCAGCCTCACCAACCTCCAGCTGTTGGGGGTTCTTCTCGTCTCCAGCAGCCTCGTCGAGCCCCCTCCGGCCTTCCTCCCTCAGCCCTCGCCAAGTAATTCCACCGCCTCCTCAAGGACTTCCTCTCGCACGTCTTGGCGCTGCCCCCAGGCCAGCTATGGCAGCGCGACGCGGGAGCGTGCTCCCTTTTATGCTGCCCCGGGGCATGGTGACTGCTGCGTTGCCGGGTGCTGGCACTGTGACACGGGGGTGACGGGGCCCCCCCTGCGCAGCCCCGCCCGCCTGCCCTCCGCCCAGCATCCTTCCCAGGAAGGCCTTTGGGCTGCTGGCCCCGAGGCAGCCCCTGGGCCCAGGAGCCTCAGGGGGCTGTCCCTGCCCTTGCTGGCCATGCCCTGGGCACAGCTGCTGGGCGTCCCGCTAAATACATCTGGACATTCAGACTACGTCGTCAAGGCTGTTTGTCCCATCTGCATTCCTTTGGTTGCGGGGATGCCAGAGGTGAAAGCAAGGCTTTTGCTTCCCTCGGCGTGAACTGGGCAGAGACGGAGAGCACGTGCAGGATGGCCTCGCCGTTCCTGACCCATGCACCAAGGCACATTTGCTACTCCCCTGCTTATGCTGAGGTCTTCTTCTGGGAAAGAAGTCCCAAATCCTTTTCTCTTCTTGACCATCTTTTTCCTTGCACTCAAGAGCTTTTCTCCTCCCTTGGCCTTCACCCTCCATACCTTTCCGGAAAGTGACGGCAGCCCTCTCAGCCTTTGCCTTGCTCCTGCTAGTCGTCTTCACCTCAGCTAGAGAGTCCGGAAGGATCGCTGCAGGTCCCTTCCAACTCAACCCTTCTCTTCTCTTCACGTCTAGTCTATTCCCTGCACTCACGATGAGGCGAATAACAAGGAGACCACTGTTTGCCTGAAATGCCAGGGGGTTTACAGCTCCAGAAACACTTTCGAGGACACAAATCAAAAAGGGTACAAGTAGAAAGAGGATTTGATTTCATTTGATTTGACTTTATTTTACTGTATTTTATTTTCTGTCTTGCTATGTTGGTTTATGTTAGTTTAGTTTCGTTTCTTTCCTGTGATGTTATTGGATTTGATTTGATTCTATTTTCTTTGGGGTTATTTCTTATTATTTTATTTTATGTTGGTTTATCTTATTTTATTTGACCTTGCTTTACGCGTTTTTGTTTCGGTTTGTTCTTTTATTATTTTATTTCATTGTATTTGGTCTTATTTTGGTTTAGGCTCTTTTAGGCTATTTTGCTGAATCTCTTTCAGAGCCGAGGCTCACAAGCATGAACACAATGCGCATGTGCAGCCAGGAGCAGGCTGATGTGTTCTTTAGTTTAGTTTGAAAAAGCATCCCTTGCAGTCTGGCAAAGGAAAGCTGCAGAAAGGAGCAGCAGGAAGACAGGACGAGCAGTCCCTCGTTTCTCAACAGTGCAGAAGAACTTGAAGAAGGAGGATGGCTACCGACCACACACCGAAAAGCAGAAGAAGAGGAGGGGTGTGCTGCCCTGGGCTATTTTCACAAGTAGGACACGTGTCGATGACAAGCACCCCTTTTGCCTTCCAAAACTTGCTCCGCTGTGCTGCTTGGCCAGGGAGGCATGAAAAGCGCTCTCCTGCCTGCCCTGCGCTTGCATCGCATGCAGGGGGAGCTGAAAAGCTGCAGCTCCGCATGGTGCAGCAAGCCTGCAGCCCTTCCAAGCACAGGCTGTTTTGCACAAGCAAGGACACCTCGGGAAACGGAGCCAAGGCAAGAGCAGAGCTCGCTCCTGCTCCAAACCTGCAATGGGCAAAAGAGCCAGGGAGCGCCAGGGCACGAGGGGCGCCTCGCAGGTGCAAGAGCAGCGGGCAAGAACTGAGCCCAAAGGGCCCAGAGGAGCCCTGACAAGGGGCTGCGCCCAATGCTACGCAGGAGAAGAAGCAACCCCCGGGGGCCACCCTGGGCGTCCGCCCCGGGAGTCTAGAAAGCGTCCTCCACCCGCATGCGGGGCACGAGGGCCACCTTCGTGGAGCAGGAGCAGCAGGCACCTAGCCAAAACGGCCCAAAGGAGCCCTGGCACGGGGCCGTGCTCAGTGCTGCAGAGGAAGGCAAAAAACCCCCGGGGACACTTGCTAGCCCACCGTGGGGGGAAAAAAAGCCTTCCTCCCCGCAGCTGCAGGGCACGAGAGGCCACCTTCGTGGTGCATGAGCAGCAGGCAGTAACCCAGCCAAAATGGCCCAGAGGAGCCCTGACAAGTGCTCATGCTCAATGCTGCAGAGGAAGGCAAAAAACCCCCGGGCACCACAGCCACTCTGCCCCGGGGCAAAATTCCTTCCTGACCCCAGCGTCGCCGGCCATGGGCTATTCCCTCAGCACGTGAGCAAGACCTGCCTCCTCGGCCCGCAGGCTGCTCACGCCTCCCAGGAGATGCCCAACCCCGATTCTCCCTCCACCTGCTGCCACCTCAGGGGCTTCCCAGAGGGGCAAAACGCCCCCGGCCTGATCCATCTGGGGGACAACGATCCTTCCGGCGCCTGGCAAGGCACCAGTGGCTGCTCCAAAGCACCGGCGCCCCCGCCAACATCTCTGCATCCCATTCCTCACGGCTGCTGACACTGGCTCCGCAGGGGATGAGGATGGCGAGCTCTGCAGTGCTCCTCAAGAAGGCATTCCCTTGCTCTTGCCACTGCTAGCCAGCTGAAAAGGCCAGCCAGCCTCACCAACCTCCAGCTGTTGGGGGTTCTTCTCGTCTCCAGCAGCCTCGTCGAGCCCCCTCCGGCCTTCCTCCCTCAGCCCTCACCAAGTAATTCCACCGCCTCCTCAAGGACTTCCTCTCGCATGTCTTGGCGCTGCCCCCAGGCCAGCTATGGCAGCGCGACGCGGGAGCGTGCTCCCTTTTATGCTGCCCCGGGGCATGGTGACTGCTGCGTTGCCGGGTGCTGGCACTGTGACACGGGGGTGACGGGGCCCCCCCTGCGCAGCCCCGCCCGCCGGCCCTCCGCCCAGCATCCTTCCCAGGAAGGCCTTTGGGCTGCTGGCCCCGAGGCAGTCCCTGGGCCCAGGAGGCTCAGGGGGCTGTCCCTGCCCTTGCTGGCCATGCCCTGGGCACAGCTGCTGGGCGTCCCGCAAAATACATCTGGACATTCAGACTACGTCGTCAAGGCTGTTTGTCCCATCTGCATTCCTTTGGTTGTGGGGATGCCAGAGGTGAAAGCAAGGCTTTTGCTTCCCTCGGCGTGAACTGGGCAGAGACGGAGAGCACGTGCAGGATGGCCTCGCCGTTCCTGACCCATGCACCAAGGGACATTTGCTACTCCCCTGCTTATGCTGAGGTCTTCTTCTGGGAAAGAAGTCCCAAATCCTTTTCTCTTCTTGACCATCTTTTTCCTTGCACTCAAGAGCTTTTCTCCTCCCTTGGCCTTCACCCTCCATACCTTTCCGGAAAGTGACGGCAGCCCTCTCAGCCTTTGCCTTGCTCCTGCTAGTCGTCTTCACCTCAGCTAGAGAGTCCGGAAGGATCGCTGCAGGTCCCTTCCAACTCAGCCCTTCTCTTCTCTTCACGTCTAGTCTATTCCCTGCACTCACGATGAGGCGAATAACAAGGAGACCACTATTTGCCTGAAATGCCAGGGGGTTTACAGCTCCAGAAACACTTTCGAGGACACAAATCAAAAAGGATACAAGTAGAAAGAGGATTTGATTTCAGTTGATTTGACTTGATTTTACTGTATTTTATTTTCTGTCTTGTTAGGTTGGTTTATGTTAGTTTAGTTTCGTTTCTTTCCTGTGATGTTATTGGATTTGATTTGATTCTCTTTTCTTTGGGGTTATTTCTTATGATTTTATTTTATGTTGGTTTATCTTATTTTATTTGACCTTGCTTTACGCGTTTTTGTTTCGGTTTGTTCTTTTATTATTTTATTTCATTGTATTTGGTCTTATTTTGGTTTAGGCTCTTTTAGGCTATTTTGCTGAATCTCTTTCAGAGCCGAGGCTCACAAGCATGAACACAATGCGCATGTGCAGCCAGGAGCAGGCTGATGTGTTCTTTAGTTTAGTTTGAAAAAGCATCCCTTGCAGTCTGGCAAAGGAAAGCTGCAGAAAGGAGCAGCAGGAAGACAGGCCAAGCAGTCCCTCGTTTCTCAACAGTGCAGAAGAACTTGAAGAAGGAGGATGGCTACCGACCACACACCGAAAAGCAGAAGAAGAGGAGGGGTGTGCTGCCCTGGGCTATTTTCACAAGTAGGACACGTGTCGATGACAAGCACCCCTTTTGCCTTCCAAAACTTGCTCCGCTGTGCTGCTTGGCCAGGGAGGCATGAAAAGCGCTCTCCTGCCTGCCCTGCGCTTGCATCGCATGCAGGGGGAGCTGAAAAGCTGCAGCTCCGCATGGTGCAGCAAGCCTGCAGCCCTTCCAAGCACAGGCTGTTTTGCACAAGCAAGGACACCTCGGGAAACGGAGCCAAGGCAAGAGCAGAGCTCGCTCCTGCTCCAAACCTGCAATGGGCAAAAGAGCCAGGGAGCGCCAGGGCACGAGGGGCGCCTCGCAGGTGCAAGAGCAGCGGGCAAGAACTGAGCCCAAAGGGCCCAGAGGAGCCCTGACAAGGGGCTGCGCCCAATGCTACGCAGGAGAAGAAGCAACCCCCGGGGGCCACCCTGGGCGTCCGCCCCGGGAGTCTAGAAAGCGTCCTCCCCCCGCATGCGGGGCACGAGGGCCACCTTCGTGGAGCAGGAGCAGCAGGCACCTAGCCAAAACGGCCCAAAGGAGCCCTGGCACGGGGCCGTGCTCAGTGCTGCAGAGGAAGGCAAAAAACCCCCGGGGACACTTGCTAGCCCACCGTGGGGGGAAAAAAAGCCTTCCTCCCCGCAGCTGCAGGGCACGAGAGGCCACCTTCGTGGTGCATGAGCAGCAGGCAGTAACCCAGCCAAAATGGCCCAGAGGAGCCCTGACAAGTGCTCATGCTCAATGCTGCAGAGGAAGGCAAAAAACCCCCGGGCACCACAGCCACTCTGCCCCGGGGCAAAATTCCTTCCTGACCCCAGCGTCGCCGGCCATGGGCTATTCCCTCAGCACGTGAGCAAGACCTGCCTCCTCGGCCCGCAGGCTGCTCACGCCTCCCAGCAGATGCCCAACCCCGATTCTCCCTCCACCTGCTGCCACCTCAGGGCCTTCCCAGAGGGGCAAAACGCCCCCGGCCTGATCCATCTGGGGGACAACGATCCTTCCGGCGCCTGGCAAGGCACCAGCGGCTGCTCCAAAGCACCGGCACCCCCGCCAACATCTCTGCATCCCATTCCTCACGGCTGCTGACACTGGCTCCGCAGGGGATGAGGATGGCGAGCTCTGCAGTGCTCCTCAGGAAGCCATTCCCTTGCTCTTGCCACTGCTAGCCAGCTGAAAAGGCCAGCCAGCCTCACCAACCTCCAGCTGTTGGGGGTTCTTCTCGTCTCCAGCAGCCTCGTCGAGCCCCCTCCGGCCTTCCTCCCTCAGCCCTCGCCAAGTAATTCCACCGCCTCCTCAAGGACTTCCTCTCGCACGTCTTGGCGCTGCCCCCAGGCCAGCTATGGCAGCGCGACGCGGGAGCGTGCTCCCTTTTATGCTGCCCCGGGGCATGGTGACTGCTGCGTTGCCGGGTGCTGGCACTGTGACACGGGGGTGACGGGGCCCCCCCTGCGCAGCCCCGCCCGCCAGCCCTCCGCCCAGCATCCTTCCCAGGAAGGCCTTTGGGCTGCTGGCCCCGAGGCAGCCCCTGGGCCCAGGAGCCTCAGGGGGCTGTCCCTGCCCTTGCTGGCCATGCCCTGGGCACAGCTGCTGGGCGTCCCGCTAAATACATCTGGACATTCAGACTACGTCGTGAAGGCTGTTTGTCCCATCTGCATTCCTTTGGTTGTGGGGATGCCAGAGGTGAAAGCAAGGCTTTTGCTTCCCTCGGCGTGAACTGGGCAGAGACGGAGAGCACGTGCAGGATGGCCTCGCCGTTCCTGACCCATGCACCAAGGCACATTTGCTACTCCCCTGCTTATGCTGAGGTCTTCTTCTGGGAAAGAAGTCCCAAATCCTTTTCTCTTCTTGACCATCTTTTTCCTTGCACTCAAGAGCTTTTCTCCTCCCTTGGCCTTCACCCTCAATCCCTTTCCGGAAAGTGACGGCAGCCCTCTCAGCCTTTGCCTTGCTCCTGCTAGTCGTCTTCACCTCAGCTAGAGAGTCCGGAAGGATCGCTGCAGGTCCCTTCCAACTCAGCCCTTCTCTTCTCTTCACCTCTAGTCTATTCCCTGCACTCACGATGAGGCGAATAACAAGGAGACCACTATTTGCCTGAAATGCCAGGGGGTTTACAGCTCCAGAAACACTTTCGAGGACACAAATCAAAAAGGATACAAGTAGAAAGAGGATTTGATTTCAGTTGATTTGACTTGATTTTACTTCATTTTATTTTCTGTCTTGTTAGGTTGGTTTACGTTAGTTTAGTTTCGTTTCTTTCCTGTGATGTTATTGGATTTGATTTGATTCTATTTTCTTTGGGGTTATTTCTTATGATTTTATTTTATGTTGGTTTATCTTATTTTATTTGACCTTGCTTTACGCGTTTTTATTTCGGTTTGTTCTTTTATTATTTTGTTTCATTTTATTTGGTCTTATTTTGGTTTAGGCTCTTTTAGGCTATTTTGCTGAATCTCTTTCAGAGCCGAGGCTCACAAGCATGAACACAATGCGCATGTGCAGCCAGGAGCAGGCTGATGTGTTCTTTAGTTTAGTTTGAAAAAGCATCCCTTGCAGTCTGGCAAAGGAAAGCTGCAGAAAGGAGCAGCAGGAAGACAGGCCAAGCAGTCCCTCGTTTCTCAACAGTGCAGAAGAACTTGAAGAAGGAGGATGGGGACCGACCACACACCGAAAAGCAGAAGGAGAGGAGGGGTGTGCTGCCCTGGGCTATTTTCACAAGTAGGACACGTGTCGATGACAAGCACCCCTTTTGCCTTCCAAAACTTGCTCCGCTGTGCTGCTTGGCCAGGGAGGCATGAAAAGCGCTCTCCTGCCTGCCCTGCGCTTGCATCGCATGCAGGGAGAGCTGAAAAGCTGCAGCTCCGCATGGTGCAGCAAGCCTGCAGCCCTTCCAAGCACAGGCTGTTTTGCACAAGCAAGGACACCTCGGGAAACGGAGCCAAGGCAAGAGCAGAGCTCGCTCCTGCTCCAAACCTGCAATGGGCAAAAGAGCCAGGGAGCGCCAGGGCACGAGGGGCGCCTCGCAGGTGCAAGAGCAGCGGGCAAGAACTGAGCCCAAAGGGCCCAGAGGAGCCCTGACAAGGGGCTGCGCTCAATGCTACGCAGGAGAAGAAGCAACCCCCGGGGGCCACCCTGGGCGTCCGCCCCGGGAGTCTAGAAAGCGTCCTCCCCCCGCATGCGGGGCACGAGGGCCACCTTCGTGGAGCAGGAGCAGCAGGCACCTAGCCAAAACGGCCCAAAGGAGCCCTGGCACGGGGCCGTGCTCAGTGCTGCAGAGGAAGGCAAAAAACCCCCGGGGACACTTGCTAGCCCACCGTGGGGGGAAAAAAAGCCTTCCTCCCCGCAGCTGCAGGGCACGAGAGGCCACCTTCGTGGTGCATGAGCAGCAGGCAGTAACCCAGCCAAAATGGCCCAGAGGAGCCCTGACAAGTGCTCATGCTCAATGCTGCAGAGGAAGGCAAAAAACCCCCGGGCACCACAGCCAATCTGCCCCGGGGCAAAATTCCTTCCTGACCCCAGCGTCGCCGGCCATGGGCTATTCCCTCAGCACGTGAGCAAGACCTGCCTCCTCGGCCCGCAGGCTGCTCACGCCTCCCAGCAGATGCCCAACCCCGATTCTCCCTCCACCTGCTGCCACCTCAGGGCCTTCCCAGAGGGGCAAAACGCCCCCGGCCTGATCCATCTGGGGGACAACGATCCTTCCGGCGCCTGGCAAGGCACCAGCGGCTGCTCCAAAGCACCGGCACCCCCGCCAACATCTCTGCATCCCATTCCTCACGGCTGCTGACACTGGCTCCGCAGGGGATGAGGATGGCGAGCTCTGCAGTGCTCCTCAGGAAGCCATTCCCTTGCTCTTGCCACTGCTAGCCAGCTGAAAAGGCCAGCCAGCCTCACCAACCTCCAGCTGTTGGGGGTTCTTCTCGTCTCCAGCAGCCTCGTCGAGCCCCCTCCGGCCTTCCTCCCTCAGCCCTCGCCAAGTAATTCCACCGCCTCCTCAAGGACTTCCTCTCGCACGTCTTGGCGCTGCCCCCAGGCCAGCTATGGCAGCGCGACGCGGGAGCGTGCTCCCTTTTATGCTGCCCCGGGGCATGGTGACTGCTGCGTTGCCGGGTGCTGGCACTGTGACACGGGGGTGACGGGGCCCCCCCTGCGCAGCCCCGCCCGCCAGCCCTCCGCCCAGCATCCTTCCCAGGAAGGCCTTTGGGCTGCTGGCCCCGAGGCAGCCCCTGGGCCCAGGAGCCTCAGGGGGCTGTCCCTGCCCTTGCTGGCCATGCCCTGGGCACAGCTGCTGGGCGTCCCGCTAAATACATCTGGACATTCAGACTACGTCGTCAAGGCTGTTTGTCCCATCTGCATTCCTTTGGTTGTGGGGATGCCAGAGGTGAAAGCAAGGCTTTTGCTTCCCTCGGCGTGAACTGGGCAGAGACGGAGAGCACGTGCAGGATGGCCTCGCCGTTCCTGACCCATGCACCAAGGCACATTTGCTACTCCCCTGCTTATGCTGAGGTCTTCTTCTGGGAAAGAAGTCCCAAATCCTTTTCTCTTCTTGACCATCTTTTTCCTTGCACTCAAGAGCTTTTCTCCTCCCTTGGCCTTCACCCTCAATCCCTTTCCGGAAAGTGACGGCAGCCCTCTCAGCCTTTGCCTTGCTCCTGCTAGTCGTCTTCACCTCAGCTAGAGAGTCCGGAAGGATCGCTGCAGGTCCCTTCCAACTCAGCCCTTCTCTTCTCTTCACCTCTAGTCTATTCCCTGCACTCACGATGAGGCGAATAACAAGGAGACCACTATTTGCCTGAAATGCCAGGGGGTTTACAGCTCCAGAAACACTTTCGAGGACACAAATCAAAAAGGATACAAGTAGAAAGAGGATTTGATTTCAGTTGATTTGACTTGATTTTACTTCATTTTATTTTCTGTCTTGTTAGGTTGGTTTACGTTAGTTTAGTTTCGTTTCTTTCCTGTGATGTTATTGGATTTGATTTGATTCTATTTTCTTTGGGGTTATTTCTTATGATTTTATTTTATGTTGGTTTATCTTATTTTATTTGACCTTGCTTTACGCGTTTTTATTTCGGTTTGTTCTTTTATTATTTTGTTTCATTTTATTTGGTCTTATTTTGGTTTAGGCTCTTTTAGGCTATTTTGCTGAATCTCTTTCAGAGCCGAGGCTCACAAGCATGAACACAATGCGCATGTGCAGCCAGGAGCAGGCTGATGTGTTCTTTAGTTTAGTTTGAAAAAGCATCCCTTGCAGTCTGGCAAAGGAAAGCTGCAGAAAGGAGCAGCAGGAAGACAGGCCAAGCAGTCCCTCGTTTCTCAACAGTGCAGAAGAACTTGAAGAAGGAGGATGGGGACCGACCACACACCGAAAAGCAGAAGGAGAGGAGGGGTGTGCTGCCCTGGGCTATTTTCACAAGTAGGACACGTGTCGATGACAAGCACCCCTTTTGCCTTCCAAAACTTGCTCCGCTGTGCTGCTTGGCCAGGGAGGCATGAAAAGCGCTCTCCTGCCTGCCCTGCGCTTGCATCGCATGCAGGGAGAGCTGAAAAGCTGCAGCTCCGCATGGTGCAGCAAGCCTGCAGCCCTTCCAAGCACAGGCTGTTTTGCACAAGCAAGGACACCTCGGGAAACGGAGCCAAGGCAAGAGCAGAGCTCGCTCCTGCTCCAAACCTGCAATGGGCAAAAGAGCCAGGGAGCGCCAGGGCACGAGGGGCGCCTCGCAGGTGCAAGAGCAGCGGGCAAGAACTGAGCCCAAAGGGCCCAGAGGAGCCCTGACAAGGGGCTGCGCTCAATGCTACGCAGGAGAAGAAGCAACCCCCGGGGGCCACCCTGGGCGTCCGCCCCGGGAGTCTAGAAAGCGTCCTCCCCCCGCATGCGGGGCACGAGGGCCACCTTCGTGGAGCAGGAGCAGCAGGCACCTAGCCAAAACGGCCCAAAGGAGCCCTGGCACGGGGCCGTGCTCAGTGCTGCAGAGGAAGGCAAAAAACCCCCGGGGACACTTGCTAGCCCACCGTGGGGGGAAAAAAAGCCTTCCTCCCCGCAGCTGCAGGGCACGAGAGGCCACCTTCGTGGTGCATGAGCAGCAGGCAGTAACCCAGCCAAAATGGCCCAGAGGAGCCCTGACAAGTGCTCATGCTCAATGCTGCAGAGGAAGGCAAAAAACCCCCGGGCACCACAGCCAATCTGCCCTGGGGCAAAATTCCTTCCTGACCCCAGCGTCGCCGGCCATGGGCTATTCCCTCAGCACGTGAGCAAGACCTGCCTCCTCGGCCCGCAGGCTGCTCACGCCTCCCAGCAGATGCCCAACCCCGATTCTCCCTCCACCTGCTGCCACCTCAGGGCCTTCCCAGAGGGGCAAAACGCCCCCGGCCTGATCCATCTGGGGGACAACGATCCTTCCGGCGCCTGGCAAGGCACCAGCGGCTGCTCCAAAGCACCGGCACCCCCGCCAACATCTCTGCAGCCCATTCCTCACGGCTGCTGACACTGGCTCCGCAGGGGATGAGGATGGCGAGCTCTGCAGTGCTCCTCAGGAAGCCATTCCCTTGCTCTTGCCACTGCTAGCCAGCTGAAAAGGCCAGCCAGCCTCACCAACCTCCAGCTGTTGGGGGTTCTTCTCGTCTCCAGCAGCCTCGTCGAGCCCCCTCCGGCCTTCCTCCCTCAGCCCTCGCCAAGTAATTCCACTGCCTCCTCAAGGACTTCCTCTCGCACGTCTTGGCGCTGCCCCCAGGCCAGCTATGGCAGCGCGACGCGGGAGCGTGCTCCCTTTTATGCTGCCCCGGGGCATGGTGACTGCTGCGTTGCCGGGTGCTGGCACTGTGACACGGGGGTGACGGGGCCCCCCCTGCGCAGCCCCGCCCGCCAGCCCTCCGCCCAGCATCCTTCCCAGGAAGGCCTTTGGGCTGCTGGCCCCGAGGCAGCCCCTGGGCCCAGGAGCCTCAGGGGGCTGTCCCTGCCCTTGCTGGCCATGCCCTGGGCACAGCTGCTGGGCGTCCCGCTAAATACATCTGGACATTCAGACTACGTCGTCAAGGCTGTTTGTCCCATCTGCATTCCTTTGGTTGTGGGGATGCCAGAGGTGAAAGCAAGGCTTTTGCTTCCCTCGGCGTGAACTGGGCAGAGACGGAGAGCACGTGCAGGATGGCCTCGCCGTTCCTGACCCATGCACCAAGGCACATTTGCTACTCCCCTGCTTATGCTGAGGTCTTCTTCTGGGAAAGAAGTCCCAAATCCTTTTCTCTTCTTGACCATCTTTTTCCTTGCACTCAAGAGCTTTTCTCCTCCCTTGGCCTTCACCCTCAATCCCTTTCCGGAAAGTGACGGCAGCCCTCTCAGCCTTTGCCTTGCTCCTGCTAGTCGTCTTCCCCTCAGCTAGAGAGTCCGGAAGGATCGCTGCAGGTCCCTTCCAACTCAGCCCTTCTCTTCTCTTCACTTGTGTTCTATTCCCTGCACTCACGATGAGGTGAATAACAAGGAGACCACTATTTGCCTGAAATGCCAGGGGGTTTACAGCTCCAGAAACACTTTCGAGGACACAAATCAAAAAGGATACAAGTAGAAAGAGGATTTGATTTCAGTTGATTTGACTTGATTTTACTTCATTTTATTTTCTGTCTTGTTAGGTTGGTTTATGTTAGTTTAGTTTCGTTTCTTTCCTGTGATGTTATTGGATTTGATTTGATTCTATTTTCTTTGGGGTTATTTCTTATGATTTTATTTTATGTTGGTTTATCTTATTTTATTTGACCTTGCTTTACGCGTTTTTATTTCGGTTTGTTCTTTTATTATTTTGTTTCATTTTATTTGGTCTTATTTTGGTTTAGGCTCTTTTAGGCTATTTTGCTGAATCTCTTTCAGAGCCGAGGCTCACAAGCATGAACACAATGCGCATGTGCAGCCAGGAGCAGGCTGATGTGTTCTTTAGTTTAGTTTGAAAAAGCATCCCTTGCAGTCTGGCAAAGGAAAGCTGCAGAAAGGAGCAGCAGGAAGACAGGCCAAGCAGTCCCTCGTTTCTCAACAGTGCAGAAGAACTTGAAGAAGGAGGATGGCTACCGACCACACACCGAAAAGCAGAAGAAGAGGAGGGGTGTGCTGCCCTGGGCTATTTTCACAAGTAGGACACGTGTCGATGACAAGCACCCCTTTTGCCTTCCAAAACTTGCTCCGCTGTGCTGCTTGGCCAGGGAGGCATGAAAAGCGCTCTCCTGCCTGCCCTGCGCTTGCATCGCATGCAGGGAGAGCTGAAAAGCTGCAGCTCCGCATGGTGCAGCAAGCCTGCAGCCCTTCCAAGCACAGGCTGTTTTGCACAAGCAAGGACACCTCGGGAAACGGAGCCAAGGCAAGAGCAGAGCTCGCTCCTGCTCCAAACCTGCAATGGGCAAAAGAGCCAGGGAGCGCCAGGGCACGAGGGGCGCCTCGCAGGTGCAAGAGCAGCGGGCAAGAACTGAGCCCAAAGGGCCCAGAGGAGCCCTGACAAGGGGCTGCGCCCAATGCTACGCAGGAGAAGAAGCAACCCCCGGGGGCCACCCTGGGCGTCCGCCCCGGGAGTCTAGAAAGCGTCCTCCCCCCGCATGCGGGGCACGAGGGCCACCTTCGTGGAGCAGGAGCAGCAGGCACCTAGCCAAAACGGCCCAAAGGAGCCCTGGCACGGGGCCGTGCTCAGTGCTGCAGAGGAAGGCAAAAAACCCCCGGGGACACTTGCTAGCCCACCGTGGGGGGAAAAAAAGCCTTCCTCCCCGCAGCTGCAGGGCACGAGAGGCCACCTTCGTGGTGCATGAGCAGCAGGCAGTAACCCAGCCAAAATGGCCCAGAGGAGCCCTGACAAGTGCTCATGCTCAATGCTGCAGAGGAAGGCAAAAAACCCCCGGGCACCACAGCCACTCTGCCCCGGGGCAAAATTCCTTCCTGACCCCAGCGTCGCCGGCCATGGGCTATTCCCTCAGCACGTGAGCAAGACCTGCCTCCTCGGCCCGCAGGCTGCTCATGCCTCCCAGGAGATGCCCAACCCCGATTCTCCCTCCACCTGCTGCCACCTCAGGGCCTTCCCAGAGGGGCAAAACGCCCCCGGCCTGATCCATCTGGGGGACAACGATCCTTCCGGCGCCTGGCAAGGCACCAGCGGCTGCTCCAAAGCACCGGCACCCCCGCCAACATCTCTGCATCCCATTCCTCACGGCTGCTGACACTGGCTCCGCAGGGGATGAGGATGGCGAGCTCTGCAGTGCTCCTCAGGAAGCCATTCCCTTGCTCTTGCCACTGCTAGCCAGCTGAAAAGGCCAGCCAGCCTCACCAACCTCCAGCTGTTGGGGGTTCTTCTCGTCTCCAGCAGCCTCGTCGAGCCCCCTCCGGCCTTCCTCCCTCAGCCCTCGCCAAGTAATTCCACCGCCTCCTCAAGGACTTCCTCTCGCACGTCTTGGCGCTGCCCCCAGGCCAGCTATGGCAGCGCGACGCGGGAGCGTGCTCCCTTTTATGCTGCCCCGGGGCATGGTGACTGCTGCGTTGCCGGGTGCTGGCACTGTGACACGGGGGTGACGGGGCCCCCCCTGCGCAGCCCCGCCCGCCGGCCCTCCGCCCAGCATCCTTCCCAGGAAGGCCTTTGGGCTGCTGGCCCCGAGGCAGTCCCTGGGCCCAGGAGCCTCAGGGGGCTGTCCCTGCCCTTGCTGGCCATGCCCTGGGCACAGCTGCTGGGCATCCCGCTAAATACATCTGGACATTCAGACTATGTCGTCAAGGCTGTTTGTCCCATCTGCATTCCTTTGGTTGTGGGGATGCCAGAGGTGAAAGCAAGGCTTTTGCTTCCCTCGGCGTGAACTGGGCAGAGACGGAGAGCACGTGCAGGATGGCCTCGCCGTTCCTGACCCATGCACCAAGGCACATTTGCTACTCCCCTGCTTATGCTGAGGTCTTCTTCTGGGAAAGAAGTCCCAAATCCTTTTCTCTTCTTGACCATCTTTTTCCTTGCACTCAAGAGCTTTTCTCCTCCCTTGGCCTTCACCCTCCATACCTTTCCGGAAAGTGACGGCAGCCCTCTCAGCCTTTGCCTTGCTCCTGCTAGTCGTCTTCACCTCAGCTAGAGAGTCCGGAAGGATCGCTGCAGGTCCCTTCCAACTCAACCCTTCTCTTCTCTTCACTTGTGTTCTATTCCCTGCACTCACGATGAGGCGAATAACAAGGAGACCACTGTTTGCCTGAAATGCCAGGGGGTTTACAGCTCCAGAAAACTTTCGAGGACACAAATCAAAAAGGATACAAGTAGAAACAGGATTTGATTTCATTTGATTTGACTTTCTTTTACTGTATTTTATTTTCTGTCTTGTTCTGTTGGTTTATGTTAGTTTAGTTTCGTTTCTTTCCTGTGATGTTATTGGATTTGATTTGATTCTATTTTCTTTGGGGTTATTTCTTATGATTTTATTTTATGTTGGTTTATCTTATTTTATTTGACCTTGCTTTACGCGTTTTTATTTTGGTTTGTTCTTTTATTATTTTGTTTCATTTTATTTGATCTTATTTTGGTTTAGGCTCTTTTAGGCTATTTTGCTGAATCTCTTTCAGAGCCGAGGCTCACAAGCATGAACACAATGCGCATGTGCAGCCAGGAGCAGGCTGATGTGTTCTTTAGTTTAGTTTGAAAAAGCATCCCTTGCAGTCTGGCAAAGGAAAGCTGCAGAAAGGAGCAGCAGGAAGACAGGCCAAGCAGTCCCTCGTTTCTCAACAGTGCAGAAGAACTTGAAGAAGGAGGATGGCTACCGACCACACACCGAAAAGCAGAAGGAGAGGAGGGGTGTGCTGCCCTGGGCTATTTTCACAAGTAGGACACGTGTCGATGACAAGCACCCCTTTTGCCTTCCAAAACTTGCTCCACTGCGCTTCTTGGCCAGGGAGGCATGAAAAGCGCTCTCCTGCCTGCCCTGCGCTTGCATCGCATGCAGGGAGAGCTGAAAAGCTGCAGCTCCGCATGGTGCAGCAAGCCTGCAGCCCTTCCAAGCACAGGCTGTTTTGCACAAGCAAGGACACCTCGGGAAACGGAGCCAAGGCAAGAGCAGAGCTCGCTCCTGCTCCAAACCTGCAATGGGCAAAAGAGCCAGGGAGCGCCAGGGCACGAGGGGCGCCTCGCAGGTGCAAGAGCAGCGGGCAAGAACTGAGCCCAAAGGGCCCAGAGGAGCCCTGACAAGGGGCTGCGCTCAATGCTACGCAGGAGAAGAAGCAACCCCCGGGGGCCACCCTGGGCGTCCGACCCGGGAGTCCAGAAAGCGTCCTCCCCCCGCATGCGAAGCACGAGGGCCAGCTCCGTGGAGCAGGAGCAGCAGGCATCTAGCCAAAACGGCCCAAAGGAGCCCTGGCAAGGGGCCATGCTCAGTGCTGCAGAGGAAGGCAAAAAACCCCCGGGGACACTTGTTAGCCCACCGTGGGGGGAAAAAAGCCTTCCTCCCCGCAGCTGCAGGGCACGAGAGGCCACCTTCGTGGTGCATGAGCAGCAGGCAGTAACCCAGCCAAAATGGCCCAGAGGAGCCCTGACAAGTGCTCATGCTCAATGCTGCAGAGGAAGGCAAAAAACCCCCGGGCACCACAGCCACTCTGCCCCGGGGCAAAATTCCTTCCTGACCCCAGCGTCGCCGGCCATGGGCTATTCCCTCAGCACGTGAGCAAGACCTGCCTCCTCGGCCCGCAGGCTGCTCACGCCTCCCAGCAGATGCCCAACCCCGATTCTCCCTCCACCTGCTGCCACCTCAGGGCCTTCCCAGAGGGGCAAAACGCCCCCGGCCTGATCCATCTGGGGGACAACGATCCTTCCGGCGCCTGGCAAGGCACCAGCGGCTGCTCCAAAGCACCGGCACCCCCGCCAACATCTCTGCATCCCATTCCTCACGGCTGCTGACACTGGCTCCGCAGGGGATGAGGATGGCGAGCTCTGCAGTGCTCCTCAGGAAGCCATTCCCTTGCTCTTGCCACTGCTAGCCAGCTGAAAAGGCCAGCCAGCCTCACCAACCTCCAGCTGTTGGGGGTTCTTCTCGTCTCCAGCAGCCTCGTCGAGCCCCCTCCGGCCTTCCTCCCTCAGCCCTCGCCAAGTAATTCCACCGCCTCCTCAAGGACTTCCTCTCGCACGTCTTGGCGCTGCCCCCAGGCCAGCTATGGCAGCGCGACGCGGGAGCGTGCTCCCTTTTATGCTGCCCCGGGGCATGGTGACTGCTGCGTTGCCGGGTGCTGGCACTGTGACACGGGGGTGACGGGGCCCCCCCTGCGCAGCCCCGCCCGCCAGCCCTCCGCCCAGCATCCTTCCCAGGAAGGCCTTTGGGCTGCTGGCCCCGAGGCAGCCCCTGGGCCCAGGAGCCTCAGGGGGCTGTCCCTGCCCTTGCTGGCCATGCCCTGGGCACAGCTGCTGGGCGTCCCGCTAAATACATCTGGACATTCAGACTACGTCGTCAAGGCTGTTTGTCCCATCTGCATTCCTTTGGTTGTGGGGATGCCAGAGGTGAAAGCAAGGCTTTTGCTTCCCTCGGCGTGAACTGGGCAGAGACGGAGAGCACGTGCAGGATGGCCTCGCCGTTCCTGACCCATGCACCAAGGCACATTTGCTACTCCCCTGCTTATGCTGAGGTCTTCTTCTGGGAAAGAAGTCCCAAATCCTTTTCTCTTCTTGACCATCTTTTTCCTTGCACTCAAGAGCTTTTCTCCTCCCTTGGCCTTCACCCTCAATCCCTTTCCGGAAAGTGACGGCAGCCCTCTCAGCCTTTGCCTTGCTCCTGCTAGTCGTCTTCACCTCAGCTAGAGAGTCCGGAAGGATCGCTGCAGGTCCCTTCCAACTCAACCCTTCTCTTCTCTTCACTTGTGTTCTATTCCCTGCACTCACGATGAGGCGAATAACAAGGAGACCACTGTTTGCCTGAAATGCCAGGGGGTTTACAGCTCCAGAAAACTTTCGAGGACACAAATCAAAAAGGATACAAGTAGAAACAGGATTTGATTTCATTTGATTTGACTTTCTTTTACTGTATTTTATTTTCTGTCTTGTTCTGTTGGTTTATGTTAGTTTAGTTTCGTTTCTTTCCTGTGATGTTATTGGATTTGATTTGATTCTATTTTCTTTGGGGTTATTTCTTATGATTTTATTTTATGTTGGTTTATCTTATTTTATTTGACCTTGCTTTACGCGTTTTTATTTTGGTTTGTTCTTTTATTATTTTGTTTCATTTTATTTGATCTTATTTTGGTTTAGGCTCTTTTAGGCTATTTTGCTGAATCTCTTTCAGAGCCGAGGCTCACAAGCATGAACACAATGCGCATGTGCAGCCAGGAGCAGGCTGATGTGTTCTTTAGTTTAGTTTGAAAAAGCATCCCTTGCAGTCTGGCAAAGGAAAGCTGCAGAAAGGAGCAGCAGGAAGACAGGCCAAGCAGTCCCTCGTTTCTCAACAGTGCAGAAGAACTTGAAGAAGGAGGATGGCTACCGACCACACACCGAAAAGCAGAAGGAGAGGAGGGGTGTGCTGCCCTGGGCTATTTTCACAAGTAGGACACGTGTCGATGACAAGCACCCCTTTTGCCTTCCAAAACTTGCTCCACTGCGCTTCTTGGCCAGGGAGGCATGAAAAGCGCTCTCCTGCCTGCCCTGCGCTTGCATCGCATGCAGGGAGAGCTGAAAAGCTGCAGCTCCGCATGGTGCAGCAAGCCTGCAGCCCTTCCAAGCACAGGCTGTTTTGCACAAGCAAGGACACCTCGGGAAACGGAGCCAAGGCAAGAGCAGAGCTCGCTCCTGCTCCAAACCTGCAATGGGCAAAAGAGCCAGGGAGCGCCAGGGCACGAGGGGCGCCTCGCAGGTGCAAGAGCAGCGGGCAAGAACTGAGCCCAAAGGGCCCAGAGGAGCCCTGACAAGGGGCTGCGCTCAATGCTACGCAGGAGAAGAAGCAACCCCCGGGGGCCACCCTGGGCGTCCGACCCGGGAGTCCAGAAAGCGTCCTCCCCCCGCATGCGAAGCACGAGGGCCAGCTCCGTGGAGCAGGAGCAGCAGGCATCTAGCCAAAACGGCCCAAAGGAGCCCTGGCAAGGGGCCATGCTCAGTGCTGCAGAGGAAGGCAAAAAACCCCCGGGGACACTTGTTAGCCCACCGTGGGGGGAAAAAAGCCTTCCTCCCCGCAGCTGCAGGGCACGAGAGGCCACCTTCGTGGTGCATGAGCAGCAGGCAGTAACCCAGCCAAAATGGCCCAGAGGAGCCCTGACAAGTGCTCATGCTCAATGCTGCAGAGGAAGGCAAAAAACCCCCGGGCACCACAGCCACTCTGCCCCGGGGCAAAATTCCTTCCTGACCCCAGTGTCGCCGGCCATGGGCTATTCCCTCAGCACGTGAGCAAGACCTGCCTCCTCGGCCCGCAGGCTGCTCACGCCTCCCAGCAGATGCCCAACCCCGATTCTCCCTCCACCTGCTGCCACCTCAGGGCCTTCCCAGAGGGGCAAAACGCCCCCGGCCTGATCCATCTGGGGGACAACGATCCTTCCGGCGCCTGGCAAGGCACCAGCGGCTGCTCCAAAGCACCGGCACCCCCGCCAACATCTCTGCAGCCCATTCCTCACGGCTGCTGACACTGGCTCCGCAGGGGATGAGGATGGCGAGCTCTGCAGTGCTCCTCAGGAAGCCATTCCCTTGCTCTTGCCACTGCTAGCCAGCTGAAAAGGCCAGCCAGCCTCACCAACCTCCAGCTGTTGGGGGTTCTTCTCGTCTCCAGCAGCCTCGTCGAGCCCCCTCCGGCCTTCCTCCCTCAGCCCTCGCCAAGTAATTCCACCGCCTCCTCAAGGACTTCCTCTCGCACGTCTTGGCGCTGCCCCCAGGCCAGCTATGGCAGCGCGACGCGGGAGCGTGCTCCCTTTTATGCTGCCCCGGGGCATGGTGACTGCTGCGTTGCCGGGTGCTGGCACTGTGACACGGGGGTGACGGGGCCCCCCCTGCGCAGCCCCGCCCGCCAGCCCTCCGCCCAGCATCCTTCCCAGGAAGGCCTTTGGGCTGCTGGCCCCGAGGCAGCCCCTGGGCCCAGGAGCCTCAGGGGGCTGTCCCTGCCCTTGCTGGCCATGCCCTGGGCACAGCTGCTGGGCGTCCCGCTAAATACATCTGGACATTCAGACTACGTCGTCAAGGCTGTTTGTCCCATCTGCATTCCTTTGGTTGTGGGGATGCCAGAGGTGAAAGCAAGGCTTTTGCTTCCCTCGGCGTGAACTGGGCAGAGACGGAGAGCACGTGCAGGATGGCCTCGCCGTTCCTGACCCATGCACCAAGGCACATTTGCTACTCCCCTGCTTATGCTGAGGTCTTCTTCTGGGAAAGAAGTCCCAAATCCTTTTCTCTTCTTGACCATCTTTTTCCTTGCACTCAAGAGCTTTTCTCCTCCCTTGGCCTTCACCCTCAATCCCTTTCCGGAAAGTGACGGCAGCCCTCTCAGCCTTTGCCTTGCTCCTGCTAGTCGTCTTCACCTCAGCTAGAGAGTCCGGAAGGATCGCTGCAGGTCCCTTCCAACTCAGCCCTTCTCTTCTCTTCACCTCTAGTCTATTCCCTGCACTCACGATGAGGCGAATAACAAGGAGACCACTATTTGCCTGAAATGCCAGGGGGTTTACAGCTCCAGAAACACTTTCGAGGACACAAATCAAAAAGGATACAAGTAGAAAGAGGATTTGATTTCAGTTGATTTGACTTGATTTTACTTCATTTTATTTTCTGTCTTGTTAGGTTGGTTTACGTTAGTTTAGTTTCGTTTCTTTCCTGTGATGTTATTGGATTTGATTTGATTCTATTTTCTTTGGGGTTATTTCTTATGATTTTATTTTATGTTGGTTTATCTTATTTTATTTGACCTTGCTTTACGCGTTTTTATTTCGGTTTGTTCTTTTATTATTTTGTTTCATTTTATTTGGTCTTATTTTGGTTTAGGCTCTTTTAGGCTATTTTGCTGAATCTCTTTCAGAGCCGAGGCTCACAAGCATGAACACAATGCGCATGTGCAGCCAGGAGCAGGCTGATGTGTTCTTTAGTTTAGTTTGAAAAAGCATCCCTTGCAGTCTGGCAAAGGAAAGCTGCAGAAAGGAGCAGCAGGAAGACAGGCCAAGCAGTCCCTCGTTTCTCAACAGTGCAGAAGAACTTGAAGAAGGAGGATGGGGACCGACCACACACCGAAAAGCAGAAGGAGAGGAGGGGTGTGCTGCCCTGGGCTATTTTCACAAGTAGGACACGTGTCGATGACAAGCACCCCTTTTGCCTTCCCAAACTTGCTCCGCTGTGCTGCTTGGCCAGGGAGGCATGAAAAGCGCTCTCCTGCCTGCCCTGCGCTTGCATCGCATGCAGGGAGAGCTGAAAAGCAGCAGCTCCGCATGGTGCAGCAAGCCTGCAGCCCTTCCAAGCACAGGCTGTTTTGCACAAGCAAGGACACCTCGGGAAACGGAGCCAAGGCAAGAGCAGAGCTCGCTCCTGCTCCAAACCTGCAATGGGCAAAAGAGCCAGGGAGCGCCAGGGCACGAGGGGCGCCTCGCAGGTGCAAGAGCAGCGGGCAAGAACTGAGCCCAAAGGGCCCAGAGGAGCCCTGACAAGGGGCTGCGCTCAATGCTACGCAGGAGAAGAAGCAACCCCCGGGGGCCACCCTGGGCGTCCGCCCCGGGAGTCTAGAAAGCGTCCTCCCCCCGCATGCGGGGCACGAGGGCCACCTTCGTGGAGCAGGAGCAGCAGGCACCTAGCCAAAACGGCCCAAAGGAGCCCTGGCACGGGGCCGTGCTCAGTGCTGCAGAGGAAGGCAAAAAACCCCCGGGGACACTTGCTAGCCCACCGTGGGGGGAAAAAAAGCCTTCCTCCCCGCAGCTGCAGGGCACGAGAGGCCACCTTCGTGGTGCATGAGCAGCAGGCAGTAACCCAGCCAAAATGGCCCAGAGGAGCCCTGACAAGTGCTCATGCTGAATGCTGCAGAGGAAGGCAAAAAACCCCCGGGCACCACAGCCAATCTGCCCCGGGGCAAAATTCCTTCCTGACCCCAGCGTCGCCGGCCATGGGCTATTCCCTCAGCACGTGAGCAAGACCTGCCTCCTCGGCCCGCAGGCTGCTCACGCCTCCCAGCAGATGCCCAACCCCGATTCTCCCTCCACCTGCTGCCACCTCAGGGCCTTCCCAGAGGGGCAAAACGCCCCCGGCCTGATCCATCTGGGGGACAACGATCCTTCCGGCGCCTGGCAAGGCACCAGCGGCTGCTCCAAAGCACCGGCACCCCCGCCAACATCTCTGCAGCCCATTCCTCACGGCTGCTGACACTGGCTCCGCAGGGGATGAGGATGGCGAGCTCTGCAGTGCTCCTCAGGAAGCCATTCCCTTGCTCTTGCCACTGCTAGCCAGCTGAAAAGGCCAGCCAGCCTCACCAACCTCCAGCTGTTGGGGGTTCTTCTCGTCTCCAGCAGCCTCGTCGAGCCCCCTCCGGCCTTCCTCCCTCAGCCCTCGCCAAGTAATTCCACTGCCTCCTCAAGGACTTCCTCTCGCACGTCTTGGCGCTGCCCCCAGGCCAGCTATGGCAGCGCGACGCGGGAGCGTGCTCCCTTTTATGCTGCCCCGGGGCATGGTGACTGCTGCGTTGCCGGGTGCTGGCACTGTGACACGGGGGTGACGGGGCCCCCCCTGCGCAGCCCCGCCCGCCAGCCCTCCGCCCAGCATCCTTCCCAGGAAGGCCTTTGGGCTGCTGGCCCCGAGGCAGCCCCTGGGCCCAGGAGCCTCAGGGGGCTGTCCCTGCCCTTGCTGGCCATGCCCTGGGCACAGCTGCTGGGCGTCCCGCTAAATACATCTGGACATTCAGACTACGTCGTCAAGGCTGTTTGTCCCATCTGCATTCCTTTGGTTGTGGGGATGCCAGAGGTGAAAGCAAGGCTTTTGCTTCCCTCGGCGTGAACTGGGCAGAGACGGAGAGCACGTGCAGGATGGCCTCGCCGTTCCTGACCCATGCACCAAGGCACATTTGCTACTCCCCTGCTTATGCTGAGGTCTTCTTCTGGGAAAGAAGTCCCAAATCCTTTTCTCTTCTTGACCATCTTTTTCCTTGCACTCAAGAGCTTTTCTCCTCCCTTGGCCTTCACCCTCAATCCCTTTCCGGAAAGTGACGGCAGCCCTCTCAGCCTTTGCCTTGCTCCTGCTAGTCGTCTTCACCTCAGCTAGAGAGTCCGGAAGGATCGCTGCAGGTCCCTTCCAACTCAGCCCTTCTCTTCTCTTCACTTGTGTTCTATTCCCTGCACTCACGATGAGGCGAATAACAAGGAGACCACTATTTGCCTGAAATGCCAGGGGGTTTACAGCTCCAGAAACACTTTCGAGGACACAAATCAAAAAGGATACAAGTAGAAAGAGGATTTGATTTCAGTTGATTTGACTTGATTTTACTTCATTTTATTTTCTGTCTTGTTAGGTTGGTTTATGTTAGTTTAGTTTCGTTTCTTTCCTGTGATGTTATTGGATTTGATTTGATTCTATTTTCTTTGGGGTTATTTCTTATGATTTTATTTTATGTTGGTTTATCTTATTTTATTTGACCTTGCTTTACGCGTTTTTATTTCGGTTTGTTCTTTTATTATTTTGTTTCATTTTATTTGGTCTTATTTTGGTTTAGGCTCTTTTAGGCTATTTTGCTGAATCTCTTTCAGAGCCGAGGCTCACAAGCATGAACACAATGCGCATGTGCAGCCAGGAGCAGGCTGATGTGTTCTTTAGTTTAGTTTGAAAAAGCATGCCTTGCAGTCTGGCAAAGGAAAGCTGCAGAAAGGAGCAGCAGGAAGACAGGCCAAGCAGTCCCTCGTTTCTCAACAGTGCAGAAGAACTTGAAGAAGGAGGATGGCTACCGACCACACACCGAAAAGCAGAAGAAGAGGAGGGGTGTGCTGCCCTGGGCTATTTTCACAAGTAGGACACGTGTCGATGACAAGCACCCCTTTTGCCTTCCAAAACTTGCTCCGCTGTGCTGCTTGGCCAGGGAGGCATGAAAAGCGCTCTCCTGCCTGCCCTGCGCTTGCATCGCATGCAGGGAGAGCTGAAAAGCTGCAGCTCCGCATGGTGCAGCAAGCCTGCAGCCCTTCCAAGCACAGGCTGTTTTGCACAAGCAAGGACACCTCGGGAAACGGAGCCAAGGCAAGAGCAGAGCTCGCTCCTGCTCCAAACCTGCAATGGGCAAAAGAGCCAGGGAGCGCCAGGGCACGAGGGGCGCCTCGCAGGTGCAAGAGCAGCGGGCAAGAACTGAGCCCAAAGGGCCCAGGGGAGCCCTGACAAGGGGCTGCGCTCAATGCTACGCAGGAGAAGCAGCAACCCCCGGGGGCCACCCTGGGCGTCCGCCCTGGGAGTCTAGAAAGTGTCCTCTCCCCACATGCGGGGCACGAGGGCCACCTTGGTGGAGCAGGAGCAGCAGGCACCTAGCCAAAATGGCCCAAAGGAGCCCTGGCAAGGGGCCGTGCTCAGTGCTGCAGAGGAAGGCAAAAAACCCCCGGGGACACTTGCTAGCCCACCGTGGGGGGAAAAAAGCCTTCCTCCCCGCAGCTGCAGGCCACGAGAGGCCACCTTCGTGGTGCATGAGCAGCAGGCAGTAACCCAGCCAAAATGGCCCAGAGGAGCCCTGACAAGTGCTCATGCTGAATGCTGCAGAGGAAGGCAAAAAACCCCCAGGCACCACAGCCAATCTGCCCCGGGGCAAAATTCCTTCCTGACCCCAGCGTCGCCGGCCATGGGCTATTCCCTCAGCACGTGAGCAAGACCTGCCTCCTCGGCCCGCAGGCTGCTCACGCCTCCCAGCAGATGCCCAACCCCGATTCTCCCTCCACCTGCTGCCACCTCAGGGCCTTCCCAGAGGGGCAAAACGCCCCCGGCCTGATCCATCTGGGGGACAACGATCCTTCCGGCGCCTGGCAAGGCACCAGCGGCTGCTCCAAAGCACCGGCACCCCCGCCAACATCTCTGCAGCCCATTCCTCACGGCTGCTGACACTGGCTCCGCAGGGGATGAGGATGGCGAGCTCTGCAGTGCTCCTCAGGAAGCCATTCCCTTGCTCTTGCCACTGCTAGCCAGCTGAAAAGGCCAGCCAGCCTCACCAACCTCCAGCTGTTGGGGGTTCTTCTCGTCTCCAGCAGCCTCGTCGAGCCCCCTCCGGCCTTCCTCCCTCAGCCCTCGCCAAGTAATTCCACCGCCTCCTCAAGGACTTCCTCTCGCACGTCTTGGCGCTGCCCCCAGGCCAGCTATGGCAGCGCGACGCGGGAGCGTGCTCCCTTTTATGCTGCCCCGGGGCATGGTGACTGCTGCGTTGCCGGGTGCTGGCACTGTGACACGGGGGTGACGGGGCCCCCCCTGCGCAGCCCCGCCCGCCAGCCCTCCGCCCAGCATCCTTCCCAGGAAGGCCTTTGGGCTGCTGGCCCCGAGGCAGCCCCTGGGCCCAGGAGCCTCAGGGGGCTGTCCCTGCCCTTGCTGGCCATGCCCTGGGCACAGCTGCTGGGCGTCCCGCTAAATACATCTGGACATTCAGACTACGTCGTCAAGGCTGTTTGTCCCATCTGCATTCCTTTGGTTGCGGGGATGCCAGAGGTGAAAGCAAGGCTTTTGCTTCCCTCGGCGTGAACTGGGCAGAGACGGAGAGCACGTGCAGGATGGCCTCGCCGTTCCTGACCCATGCACCAAGGCACATTTGCTACTCCCCTGCTTATGCTGAGGTCTTCTTCTGGGAAAGAAGTCCCAAATCCTTTTCTCTTCTTGACCATCTTTTTCCTTGCACTCAAGAGCTTTTCTCCTCCCTTGGCCTTCACCCTCAATCCCTTTCCGGAAAGTGACGGCAGCCCTCTCAGCCTTTGCCTTGCTCCTGCTAGTCGTCTTCACCTCAGCTAGAGAGTCCGGAAGGATCGCTGCAGGTCCCTTCCAACTCAGCCCTTCTCTTCTCTTCACCTCTAGTCTATTCCCTGCACTCACGATGAGGCGAATAACAAGGAGACCACTATTTGCCTGAAATGCCAGGGGGTTTACAGCTCCAGAAACACTTTCGAGGACACAAATCAAAAAGGATACAAGTAGAAAGAGGATTTGATTTCAGTTGATTTGACTTGATTTTACTTCATTTTATTTTCTGTCTTGTTAGGTTGGTTTACGTTAGTTTAGTTTCGTTTCTTTCCTGTGATGTTATTGGATTTGATTTGATTCTATTTTCTTTGGGGTTATTTCTTATGATTTTATTTTATGTTGGTTTATCTTATTTTATTTGACCTTGCTTTACGCGTTTTTATTTCGGTTTGTTCTTTTATTATTTTGTTTCATTTTATTTGGTCTTATTTTGGTTTAGGCTCTTTTAGGCTATTTTGCTGAATCTCTTTCAGAGCCGAGGCTCACAAGCATGAACACAATGCGCATGTGCAGCCAGGAGCAGGCTGATGTGTTCTTTAGTTTAGTTTGAAAAAGCATCCCTTGCAGTCTGGCAAAGGAAAGCTGCAGAAAGGAGCAGCAGGAAGACAGGCCAAGCAGTCCCTCGTTTCTCAACAGTGCAGAAGAACTTGAAGAAGGAGGATGGGGACCGACCACACACCGAAAAGCAGAAGGAGAGGAGGGGTGTGCTGCCCTGGGCTATTTTCACAAGTAGGACACGTGTCGATGACAAGCACCCCTTTTGCCTTCCCAAACTTGCTCCGCTGTGCTGCTTGGCCAGGGAGGCATGAAAAGCGCTCTCCTGCCTGCCCTGCGCTTGCATCGCATGCAGGGAGAGCTGAAAAGCAGCAGCTCCGCATGGTGCAGCAAGCCTGCAGCCCTTCCAAGCACAGGCTGTTTTGCACAAGCAAGGACACCTCGGGAAACGGAGCCAAGGCAAGAGCAGAGCTCGCTCCTGCTCCAAACCTGCAATGGGCAAAAGAGCCAGGGAGCGCCAGGGCACGAGGGGCGCCTCGCAGGTGCAAGAGCAGCGGGCAAGAACTGAGCCCAAAGGGCCCAGAGGAGCCCTGACAAGGGGCTGCGCTCAATGCTACGCAGGAGAAGAAGCAACCCCCGGGGGCCACCCTGGGCGTCCGCCCCGGGAGTCTAGAAAGCGTCCTCCCCCCGCATGCGGGGCACGAGGGCCACCTTCGTGGAGCAGGAGCAGCAGGCACCTAGCCAAAACGGCCCAAAGGAGCCCTGGCACGGGGCCGTGCTCAGTGCTGCAGAGGAAGGCAAAAAACCCCCGGGGACACTTGCTAGCCCACCGTGGGGGGAAAAAAAGCCTTCCTCCCCGCAGCTGCAGGGCACGAGAGGCCACCTTCGTGGTGCATGAGCAGCAGGCAGTAACCCAGCCAAAATGGCCCAGAGGAGCCCTGACAAGTGCTCATGCTCAATGCTGCAGAGGAAGGCAAAAAACCCCCGGGCACCACAGCCAATCTGCCCCGGGGCAAAATTCCTTCCTGACCCCAGCGTCGCCGGCCATGGGCTATTCCCTCAGCACGTGAGCAAGACCTGCCTCCTCGGCCCGCAGGCTGCTCACGCCTCCCAGCAGATGCCCAACCCCGATTCTCCCTCCACCTGCTGCCACCTCAGGGCCTTCCCAGAGGGGCAAAACGCCCCCGGCCTGATCCATCTGGGGGACAACGATCCTTCCGGCGCCTGGCAAGGCACCAGCGGCTGCTCCAAAGCACCGGCACCCCCGCCAACATCTCTGCAGCCCATTCCTCACGGCTGCTGACACTGGCTCCGCAGGGGATGAGGATGGCGAGCTCTGCAGTGCTCCTCAGGAAGCCATTCCCTTGCTCTTGCCACTGCTAGCCAGCTGAAAAGGCCAGCCAGCCTCACCAACCTCCAGCTGTTGGGGGTTCTTCTCGTCTCCAGCAGCCTCGTCGAGCCCCCTCCGGCCTTCCTCCCTCAGCCCTCGCCAAGTAATTCCACTGCCTCCTCAAGGACTTCCTCTCGCACGTCTTGGCGCTGCCCCCAGGCCAGCTATGGCAGCGCGACGCGGGAGCGTGCTCCCTTTTATGCTGCCCCGGGGCATGGTGACTGCTGCGTTGCCGGGTGCTGGCACTGTGACACGGGGGTGACGGGGCCCCCCCTGCGCAGCCCCGCCCGCCAGCCCTCCGCCCAGCATCCTTCCCAGGAAGGCCTTTGGGCTGCTGGCCCCGAGGCAGCCCCTGGGCCCAGGAGCCTCAGGGGGCTGTCCCTGCCCTTGCTGGCCATGCCCTGGGCACAGCTGCTGGGCGTCCCGCTAAATACATCTGGACATTCAGACTACGTCGTCAAGGCTGTTTGTCCCATCTGCATTCCTTTGGTTGTGGGGATGCCAGAGGTGAAAGCAAGGCTTTTGCTTCCCTCGGCGTGAACTGGGCAGAGACGGAGAGCACGTGCAGGATGGCCTCGCCGTTCCTGACCCATGCACCAAGGCACATTTGCTACTCCCCTGCTTATGCTGAGGTCTTCTTCTGGGAAAGAAGTCCCAAATCCTTTTCTCTTCTTGACCATCTTTTTCCTTGCACTCAAGAGCTTTTCTCCTCCCTTGGCCTTCACCCTCAATCCCTTTCCGGAAAGTGACGGCAGCCCTCTCAGCCTTTGCCTTGCTCCTGCTAGTCGTCTTCACCTCAGCTAGAGAGTCCGGAAGGATCGCTGCAGGTCCCTTCCAACTCAGCCCTTCTCTTCTCTTCACTTGTGTTCTATTCCCTGCACTCACGATGAGGCGAATAACAAGGAGACCACTATTTGCCTGAAATGCCAGGGGGTTTACAGCTCCAGAAACACTTTCGAGGACACAAATCAAAAAGGATACAAGTAGAAAGAGGATTTGATTTCAGTTGATTTGACTTGATTTTACTTCATTTTATTTTCTGTCTTGTTAGGTTGGTTTATGTTAGTTTAGTTTCGTTTCTTTCCTGTGATGTTATTGGATTTGATTTGATTCTATTTTCTTTGGGGTTATTTCTTATGATTTTATTTTATGTTGGTTTATCTTATTTTATTTGACCTTGCTTTACGCGTTTTTATTTCGGTTTGTTCTTTTATTATTTTGTTTCATTTTATTTGGTCTTATTTTGGTTTAGGCTCTTTTAGGCTATTTTGCTGAATCTCTTTCAGAGCCGAGGCTCACAAGCATGAACACAATGCGCATGTGCAGCCAGGAGCAGGCTGATGTGTTCTTTAGTTTAGTTTGAAAAAGCATCCCTTGCAGTCTGGCAAAGGAAAGCTGCAGAAAGGAGCAGCAGGAAGACAGGCCAAGCAGTCCCTCGTTTCTCAACAGTGCAGAAGAACTTGAAGAAGGAGGATGGCTACCGACCACACACCGAAAAGCAGAAGAAGAGGAGGGGTGTGCTGCCCTGGGCTATTTTCACAAGTAGGACACGTGTCGATGACAAGCACCCCTTTTGCCTTCCAAAACTTGCTCCGCTGTGCTGCTTGGCCAGGGAGGCATGAAAAGCGCTCTCCTGCCTGCCCTGCGCTTGCATCGCATGCAGGGAGAGCTGAAAAGCTGCAGCTCCGCATGGTGCAGCAAGCCTGCAGCCCTTCCAAGCACAGGCTGTTTTGCACAAGCAAGGACACCTCGGGAAACGCAGCCAAGGCAAGAGCAGAGCTCGCTCCTGCTCCAAACCTGCAATGGGCAAAAGAGCCAGGGAGCGCCAGGGCACGAGGGGCGCCTCGCAGGTGCAAGAGCAGCGGGCAAGAACTGAGCCCAAAGGGCCCAGGGGAGCCCTGACAAGGGGCTGCGCTCAATGCTACGCAGGAGAAGCAGCAACCCCCGGGGGCCACCCTGGGCGTCCGCCCTGGGAGTCTAGAAAGTGTCCTCTCCCCACATGCGGGGCACGAGGGCCACCTTGGTGGAGCAGGAGCAGCAGGCACCTAGCCAAAATGGCCCAAAGGAGCCCTGGCAAGGGGCCGTGCTCAGTGCTGCAGAGGAAGGCAAAAAACCCCCGGGGACACTTGCTAGCCCACCGTGGGGGGAAAAAAGCCTTCCTCCCCGCAGCTGCAGGCCACGAGAGGCCACCTTCGTGGTGCATGAGCAGCAGGCAGTAACCCAGCCAAAATGGCCCAGAGGAGCCCTGACAAGTGCTCATGCTGAATGCTGCAGAGGAAGGCAAAAAACCCCCAGGCACCACAGCCAATCTGCCCCGGGGCAAAATTCCTTCCTGACCCCAGCGTCGCCGGCCATGGGCTATTCCCTCAGCACGTGAGCAAGACCTGCCTCCTCGGCCCGCAGGCTGCTCACGCCTCCCAGCAGATGCCCAACCCCGATTCTCCCTCCACCTGCTGCCACCTCAGGGCCTTCCCAGAGGGGCAAAACGCCCCCGGCCTGATCCATCTGGGGGACAACGATCCTTCCGGCGCCTGGCAAGGCACCAGCGGCTGCTCCAAAGCACCGGCACCCCCGCCAACATCTCTGCATCCCATTCCTCACGGCTGCTGACACTGGCTCCGCAGGGGATGAGGATGGCGAGCTCTGCAGTGCTCCTCAGGAAGCCATTCCCTTGCTCTTGCCACTGCTAGCCAGCTGAAAAGGCCAGCCAGCCTCACCAACCTCCAGCTGTTGGGGGTTCTTCTCGTCTCCAGCAGCCTCGTCGAGCCCCCTCCGGCCTTCCTCCCTCAGCCCTCGCCAAGTAATTCCACCGCCTCCTCAAGGACTTCCTCTCGCACGTCTTGGCGCTGCCCCCAGGCCAGCTATGGCAGCGCGACGCGGGACCGTGCTCCCTTTTAGGCTGCCCCGGGGCATGGTGACTGCTGCGTTGCCGGGTGCTGGCACTGTGACACGGGGGTGACGGGGCCCCCCCTGCGCAGCCCCGCCCGCCAGCCCTCCGCCCAGCATCCTTCCCAGGAAGGCCTTTGGGCTGCTGGCCCCGAGGCAGCCCCTGGGCCCAGGAGCCTCAGGGGGCTGTCCCTGCCCTTGCTGGCCATGCCCTGGGCACAGCTGCTGGGCGTCCCGCTAAATACATCTGGACATTCAGACTACGTCGTCAAGGCTGTTTGTCCCATCTGCATTCCTTTGGTTGTGGGGATGCCAGAGGTGAAAGCAAGGCTTTTGCTTCCCTCGGCGTGAACTGGGCAGAGACGGAGAGCACGTGCAGGATGGCCTCGCCGTTCCTGACCCATGCACCAAGGCACATTTGCTACTCCCCTGCTTATGCTGAGGTCTTCTTCTGGGAAAGAAGTCCCAAATCCTTTTCTCTTCTTGACCATCTTTTTCCTTGCACTCAAGAGCTTTTCTCCTCCCTTGGCCTTCACCCTCAATCCCTTTCCGGAAAGTGACGGCAGCCCTCTCAGCCTTTGCCTTGCTCCTGCTAGTCGTCTTCACCTCAGCTAGAGAGTCCGGAAGGATCGCTGCAGGTCCCTTCCAACTCAGCCCTTCTCTTCTCTTCACCTCTAGTCTATTCCCTGCACTCACGATGAGGCGAATAACAAGGAGACCACTATTTGCCTGAAATGCCAGGGGGTTTACAGCTCCAGAAACACTTTCGAGGACACAAATCAAAAAGGATACAAGTAGAAAGAGGATTTGATTTCAGTTGATTTGACTTGATTTTACTTCATTTTATTTTCTGTCTTGTTAGGTTGGTTTACGTTAGTTTAGTTTCGTTTCTTTCCTGTGATGTTATTGGATTTGATTTGATTCTATTTTCTTTGGGGTTATTTCTTATGATTTTATTTTATGTTGGTTTATCTTATTTTATTTGACCTTGCTTTACGCGTTTTTATTTCGGTTTGTTCTTTTATTATTTTGTTTCATTTTATTTGGTCTTATTTTGGTTTAGGCTCTTTTAGGCTATTTTGCTGAATCTCTTTCAGAGCCGAGGCTCACAAGCATGAACACAATGCGCATGTGCAGCCAGGAGCAGGCTGATGTGTTCTTTAGTTTAGTTTGAAAAAGCATCCCTTGCAGTCTGGCAAAGGAAAGCTGCAGAAAGGAGCAGCAGGAAGACAGGCCAAGCAGTCCCTCGTTTCTCAACAGTGCAGAAGAACTTGAAGAAGGAGGATGGGGACCGACCACACACCGAAAAGCAGAAGGAGAGGAGGGGTGTGCTGCCCTGGGCTATTTTCACAAGTAGGACACGTGTCGATGACAAGCACCCCTTTTGCCTTCCCAAACTTGCTCCGCTGTGCTGCTTGGCCAGGGAGGCATGAAAAGCGCTCTCCTGCCTGCCCTGCGCTTGCATCGCATGCAGGGAGAGCTGAAAAGCAGCAGCTCCGCATGGTGCAGCAAGCCTGCAGCCCTTCCAAGCACAGGCTGTTTTGCACAAGCAAGGACACCTCGGGAAACGGAGCCAAGGCAAGAGCAGAGCTCGCTCCTGCTCCAAACCTGCAATGGGCAAAAGAGCCAGGGAGCGCCAGGGCACGAGGGGCGCCTCGCAGGTGCAAGAGCAGCGGGCAAGAACTGAGCCCAAAGGGCCCAGAGGAGCCCTGACAAGGGGCTGCGCTCAATGCTACGCAGGAGAAGAAGCAACCCCCGGGGGCCACCCTGGGCGTCCGCCCCGGGAGTCTAGAAAGCGTCCTCCCCCCGCATGCGGGGCACGAGGGCCACCTTCGTGGAGCAGGAGCAGCAGGCACCTAGCCAAAACGGCCCAAAGGAGCCCTGGCACGGGGCCGTGCTCAGTGCTGCAGAGGAAGGCAAAAAACCCCCGGGGACACTTGCTAGCCCACCGTGGGGGGAAAAAAAGCCTTCCTCCCCGCAGCTGCAGGGCACGAGAGGCCACCTTCGTGGTGCATGAGCAGCAGGCAGTAACCCAGCCAAAATGGCCCAGAGGAGCCCTGACAAGTGCTCATGCTCAATGCTGCAGAGGAAGGCAAAAAACCCCCGGGCACCACAGCCAATCTGCCCCGGGGCAAAATTCCTTCCTGACCCCAGCGTCGCCGGCCATGGGCTATTCCCTCAGCACGTGAGCAAGACCTGCCTCCTCGGCCCGCAGGCTGCTCACGCCTCCCAGCAGATGCCCAACCCCGATTCTCCCTCCACCTGCTGCCACCTCAGGGCCTTCCCAGAGGGGCAAAACGCCCCCGGCCTGATCCATCTGGGGGACAACGATCCTTCCGGCGCCTGGCAAGGCACCAGCGGCTGCTCCAAAGCACCGGCACCCCCGCCAACATCTCTGCAGCCCATTCCTCACGGCTGCTGACACTGGCTCCGCAGGGGATGAGGATGGCGAGCTCTGCAGTGCTCCTCAGGAAGCCATTCCCTTGCTCTTGCCACTGCTAGCCAGCTGAAAAGGCCAGCCAGCCTCACCAACCTCCAGCTGTTGGGGGTTCTTCTCGTCTCCAGCAGCCTCGTCGAGCCCCCTCCGGCCTTCCTCCCTCAGCCCTCGCCAAGTAATTCCACTGCCTCCTCAAGGACTTCCTCTCGCACGTCTTGGCGCTGCCCCCAGGCCAGCTATGGCAGCGCGACGCGGGAGCGTGCTCCCTTTTATGCTGCCCCGGGGCATGGTGACTGCTGCGTTGCCGGGTGCTGGCACTGTGACACGGGGGTGACGGGGCCCCCCCTGCGCAGCCCCGCCCGCCAGCCCTCCGCCCAGCATCCTTCCCAGGAAGGCCTTTGGGCTGCTGGCCCCGAGGCAGCCCCTGGGCCCAGGAGCCTCAGGGGGCTGTCCCTGCCCTTGCTGGCCATGCCCTGGGCACAGCTGCTGGGCGTCCCGCTAAATACATCTGGACATTCAGACTACGTCGTCAAGGCTGTTTGTCCCATCTGCATTCCTTTGGTTGTGGGGATGCCAGAGGTGAAAGCAAGGCTTTTGCTTCCCTCGGCGTGAACTGGGCAGAGACGGAGAGCACGTGCAGGATGGCCTCGCCGTTCCTGACCCATGCACCAAGGCACATTTGCTACTCCCCTGCTTATGCTGAGGTCTTCTTCTGGGAAAGAAGTCCCAAATCCTTTTCTCTTCTTGACCATCTTTTTCCTTGCACTCAAGAGCTTTTCTCCTCCCTTGGCCTTCACCCTCAATCCCTTTCCGGAAAGTGACGGCAGCCCTCTCAGCCTTTGCCTTGCTCCTGCTAGTCGTCTTCACCTCAGCTAGAGAGTCCGGAAGGATCGCTGCAGGTCCCTTCCAACTCAGCCCTTCTCTTCTCTTCACTTGTGTTCTATTCCCTGCACTCACGATGAGGCGAATAACAAGGAGACCACTATTTGCCTGAAATGCCAGGGGGTTTACAGCTCCAGAAACACTTTCGAGGACACAAATCAAAAAGGATACAAGTAGAAAGAGGATTTGATTTCAGTTGATTTGACTTGATTTTACTTCATTTTATTTTCTGTCTTGTTAGGTTGGTTTACGTTAGTTTAGTTTCGTTTCTTTCCTGTGATGTTATTGGATTTGATTTGATTCTATTTTCTTTGGGGTTATTTCTTATGATTTTATTTTATGTTGGTTTATCTTATTTTATTTGACCTTGCTTTACGCGTTTTTATTTCGGTTTGTTCTTTTATTATTTTGTTTCATTTTATTTGGTCTTATTTTGGTTTAGGCTCTTTTAGGCTATTTTGCTGAATCTCTTTCAGAGCCGAGGCTCACAAGCATGAACACAATGCGCATGTGCAGCCAGGAGCAGGCTGATGTGTTCTTTAGTTTAGTTTGAAAAAGCATCCCTTGCAGTCTGGCAAAGGAAAGCTGCAGAAAGGAGCAGCAGGAAGACAGGCCAAGCAGTCCCTCGTTTCTCAACAGTGCAGAAGAACTTGAAGAAGGAGGATGGGGACCGACCACACACCGAAAAGCAGAAGGAGAGGAGGGGTGTGCTGCCCTGGGCTATTTTCACAAGTAGGACACGTGTCGATGACAAGCACCCCTTTTGCCTTCCCAAACTTGCTCCGCTGTGCTGCTTGGCCAGGGAGGCATGAAAAGCGCTCTCCTGCCTGCCCTGCGCTTGCATCGCATGCAGGGAGAGCTGAAAAGCAGCAGCTCCGCATGGTGCAGCAAGCCTGCAGCCCTTCCAAGCACAGGCTGTTTTGCACAAGCAAGGACACCTCGGGAAACGGAGCCAAGGCAAGAGCAGAGCTCGCTCCTGCTCCAAACCTGCAATGGGCAAAAGAGCCAGGGAGCGCCAGGGCACGAGGGGCGCCTCGCAGGTGCAAGAGCAGCGGGCAAGAACTGAGCCCAAAGGGCCCAGAGGAGCCCTGACAAGGGGCTGCGCTCAATGCTACGCAGGAGAAGAAGCAACCCCCGGGGGCCACCCTGGGCGTCCGCCCCGGGAGTCTAGAAAGCGTCCTCCCCCCGCATGCGGGGCACGAGGGCCACCTTCGTGGAGCAGGAGCAGCAGGCACCTAGCCAAAACGGCCCAAAGGAGCCCTGGCACGGGGCCGTGCTCAGTGCTGCAGAGGAAGGCAAAAAACCCCCGGGGACACTTGCTAGCCCACCGTGGGGGGAAAAAAAGCCTTCCTCCCCGCAGCTGCAGGGCACGAGAGGCCACCTTCGTGGTGCATGAGCAGCAGGCAGTAACCCAGCCAAAATGGCCCAGAGGAGCCCTGACAAGTGCTCATGCTCAATGCTGCAGAGGAAGGCAAAAAACCCCCGGGCACCACAGCCAATCTGCCCCGGGGCAAAATTCCTTCCTGACCCCAGCGTCGCCGGCCATGGGCTATTCCCTCAGCACGTGAGCAAGACCTGCCTCCTCGGCCCGCAGGCTGCTCACGCCTCCCAGCAGATGCCCAACCCCGATTCTCCCTCCACCTGCTGCCACCTCAGGGCCTTCCCAGAGGGGCAAAACGCCCCCGGCCTGATCCATCTGGGGGACAACGATCCTTCCGGCGCCTGGCAAGGCACCAGCGGCTGCTCCAAAGCACCGGCACCCCCGCCAACATCTCTGCAGCCCATTCCTCACGGCTGCTGACACTGGCTCCGCAGGGGATGAGGATGGCGAGCTCTGCAGTGCTCCTCAGGAAGCCATTCCCTTGCTCTTGCCACTGCTAGCCAGCTGAAAAGGCCAGCCAGCCTCACCAACCTCCAGCTGTTGGGGGTTCTTCTCGTCTCCAGCAGCCTCGTCGAGCCCCCTCCGGCCTTCCTCCCTCAGCCCTCGCCAAGTAATTCCACTGCCTCCTCAAGGACTTCCTCTCGCACGTCTTGGCGCTGCCCCCAGGCCAGCTATGGCAGCGCGACGCGGGAGCGTGCTCCCTTTTATGCTGCCCCGGGGCATGGTGACTGCTGCGTTGCCGGGTGCTGGCACTGTGACACGGGGGTGACGGGGCCCCCCCTGCGCAGCCCCGCCCGCCAGCCCTCCGCCCAGCATCCTTCCCAGGAAGGCCTTTGGGCTGCTGGCCCCGAGGCAGCCCCTGGGCCCAGGAGCCTCAGGGGGCTGTCCCTGCCCTTGCTGGCCATGCCCTGGGCACAGCTGCTGGGCGTCCCGCTAAATACATCTGGACATTCAGACTACGTCGTCAAGGCTGTTTGTCCCATCTGCATTCCTTTGGTTGTGGGGATGCCAGAGGTGAAAGCAAGGCTTTTGCTTCCCTCGGCGTGAACTGGGCAGAGACGGAGAGCACGTGCAGGATGGCCTCGCCGTTCCTGACCCATGCACCAAGGCACATTTGCTACTCCCCTGCTTATGCTGAGGTCTTCTTCTGGGAAAGAAGTCCCAAATCCTTTTCTCTTCTTGACCATCTTTTTCCTTGCACTCAAGAGCTTTTCTCCTCCCTTGGCCTTCACCCTCAATCCCTTTCCGGAAAGTGACGGCAGCCCTCTCAGCCTTTGCCTTGCTCCTGCTAGTCGTCTTCACCTCAGCTAGAGAGTCCGGAAGGATCGCTGCAGGTCCCTTCCAACTCAGCCCTTCTCTTCTCTTCACTTGTGTTCTATTCCCTGCACTCACGATGAGGCGAATAACAAGGAGACCACTATTTGCCTGAAATGCCAGGGGGTTTACAGCTCCAGAAACACTTTCGAGGACACAAATCAAAAAGGATACAAGTAGAAAGAGGATTTGATTTCAGTTGATTTGACTTGATTTTACTTCATTTTATTTTCTGTCTTGTTAGGTTGGTTTATGTTAGTTTAGTTTCGTTTCTTTCCTGTGATGTTATTGGATTTGATTTGATTCTATTTTCTTTGGGGTTATTTCTTATGATTTTATTTTATGTTGGTTTATCTTATTTTATTTGACCTTGCTTTACGCGTTTTTATTTCGGTTTGTTCTTTTATTATTTTGTTTCATTTTATTTGGTCTTATTTTGGTTTAGGCTCTTTTAGGCTATTTTGCTGAATCTCTTTCAGAGCCGAGGCTCACAAGCATGAACACAATGCGCATGTGCAGCCAGGAGCAGGCTGATGTGTTCTTTAGTTTAGTTTGAAAAAGCATGCCTTGCAGTCTGGCAAAGGAAAGCTGCAGAAAGGAGCAGCAGGAAGACAGGCCAAGCAGTCCCTCGTTTCTCAACAGTACAGAAGAACTTGAAGAAGGAGGATGGCTACCGACCACACACCGAAAAGCAGAAGAAGAGGAGGGGTGTGCTGCCCTGGGCTATTTTCACAAGTAGGACACGTGTCGATGACAAGCACCCCTTTTGCCTTCCAAAACTTGCTCCGCTGTGCTGCTTGGCCAGGGAGGCATGAAAAGCGCTCTCCTGCCTGCCCTGCGCTTGCATCGCATGCAGGGAGAGCTGAAAAGCTGCAGCTCCGCATGGTGCAGCAAGCCTGCAGCCCTTCCAAGCACAGGCTGTTTTGCACAAGCAAGGACACCTCGGGAAACGGAGCCAAGGCAAGAGCAGAGCTCGCTCCTGCTCCAAACCTGCAATGGGCAAAAGAGCCAGGGAGCGCCAGGGCACGAGGGGCGCCTCGCAGGTGCAAGAGCAGCGGGCAAGAACTGAGCCCAAAGGGCCCAGAGGAGCCCTGACAAGGGGCTGCGCCCAATGCTACGCAGGAGAAGAAGCAACCCCCGGGGGCCACCCTGGGCGTCCGCCCCGGGAGTCTAGAAAGCGTCCTCCCCCCGCATGCGGGGCACGAGGGCCACCTTCGTGGAGCAGGAGCAGCAGGCACCTAGCCAAAACGGCCCAAAGGAGCCCTGGCACGGGGCCGTGCTCAGTGCTGCAGAGGAAGGCAAAAAACCCCCGGGGACACTTGCTAGCCCACCGTGGGGGGAAAAAAAGCCTTCCTCCCCGCAGCTGCAGGGCACGAGAGGCCACCTTCGTGGTGCATGAGCAGCAGGCAGTAACCCAGCCAAAATGGCCCAGAGGAGCCCTGACAAGTGCTCATGCTGAATGCTGCAGAGGAAGGCAAAAAACCCCCAGGCACCACAGCCAATCTGCCCCGGGGCAAAATTCCTTCCTGACCCCAGCGTCGCCGGCCATGGGCTATTCCCTCAGCACGTGAGCAAGACCTGCCTCCTCGGCCCGCAGGCTGCTCACGCCTCCCAGGAGATGCCCAACCCCGATTCTCCCTCCACCTGCTGCCACCTCAGGGCCTTCCCAGAGGGGCAAAACGCCCCCGGCCTGATCCATCTGGGGGACAACGATCCTTCCGGCGCCTGGCAAGGCACCAGCGGCTGCTCCAAAGCACCGGCACCCCCGCCAACATCTCTGCATCCCATTCCTCACGGCTGCTGACACTGGCTCCGCAGGGGATGAGGATGGCGAGCTCTGCAGTGCTCCTCAGGAAGCCATTCCCTTGCTCTTGCCACTGCTAGCCAGCTGAAAAGGCCAGCCAGCCTCACCAACCTCCAGCTGTTGGGGGTTCTTCTCGTCTCCAGCAGCCTCGTCGAGCCCCCTCCGGCCTTCCTCCCTCAACCCTCGCCAAGTAATTCCACTGCCTCCTCAAGGACTTCCTCTCGCACGTCTTGGCGCTGCCCCCAGGCCAGCTATGGCAGCGCGACGCGGGAGCGTGCTCCCTTTTATGCTGCCCCGGGGCATGGTGACTGCTGCGTTGCCGGGTGCTGGCACTGTGACACGGGGGTGACGGGGCCCCCCCTGCGCAGCCCCGCCCGCCGGCCCTCCGCCCAGCATCCTTCCCAGGAAGGCCTTTGGGCTGCTGGCCCCGAGGCAGCCCCTGGGCCCAGGAGCCTCAGGGGGCTGTCCCTGCCCTTGCTGGCCATGCCCTGGGCACAGCTGCTGGGCATCCCGCTAAATACATCTGGACATTCAGACTACGTCGTCAAGGCTGTTTGTCCCATCTGCATTCCTTTGGTTGCGGGGATGCCAGAGGTGAAAGCAAGGCTTTTGCTTCCCTCGGCGTGAACTGGGCAGAGACGGAGAGCACGTGCAGGATGGCCTCGCCGTTCCTGACCCATGCACCAAGGCACATTTGCTACTCCCCTGCTTATGCTGAGGTCTTCTTCTGGGAAAGAAGTCCCAAATCCTTTTCTCTTCTTGACCATCTTTTTCCTTGCACTCAAGAGCTTTTCTCCTCCCTTGGCCTTCACCCTCCATACCTTTCCGGAAAGTGACGGCAGCCCTCTCAGCCTTTGCCTTGCTCCTGCTAGTCGTCTTCACCTCAGCTAGAGAGTCCGGAAGGATCGCTGCAGGTCCCTTCCAACTCAGCCCTTCTCTTCTCTTCACCTCTAGTCTATTCCCTGCACTCACGATGAGGCGAATAACAAGGAGACCACTGTTTGCCTGAAATGCCAGGGGGTTTACAGCTCCAGAAACACTTTCGAGGACACAAATCAAAAAGGATACAAGTAGAAAGAGGATTTGATTTCAGTTGATTTGACTTGATTTTACTTCATTTTATTTTCTGTCTTGTTAGGTTGGTTTATGTTAGTTTAGTTTCGTTTCTTTCCTGTGATGTTATTGGATTTGATTTGATTCTATTTTCTTTGGGGTTATTTCTTATGATTTTATTTTATGTTGGTTTATCTTATTTTATTTGACCTTGCTTTACGCGTTTTTATTTCGGTTTGTTCTTTTATTATTTTGTTTCATTTTATTTGGTCTTATTTTGGTTTAGGCTCTTTTAGGCTATTTTGCTGAATCTCTTTCAGAGCCGAGGCTCACAAGCATGAACACAATGCGCATGTGCAGCCAGGAGCAGGCTGATGTGTTCTTTAGTTTAGTTTGAAAAAGCATCCCTTGCAGTCTGGCAAAGGAAAGCTGCAGAAAGGAGCAGCAGGAAGACAGGCCAAGCAGTCCCTCGTTTCTCAACAGTGCAGAAGAACTTGAAGAAGGAGGATGGCTACCGACCACACACCGAAAAGCAGAAGGAGAGGAGGGGTGTGCTGCCCTGGGGTATTTTCACAAGTAGGACACGTGTCGATGACAAGCACCCCTTTTGCCTTCCAAAACTTGCTCCGCTGTGCTGCTTGGCCAGGGAGGCATGAAAAGCGCTCTCCTGCCTGCCCTGCGCTTGCATCGCATGCAGGGGGAGCTGAAAAGCTGCAGCTCCGCATGGTGCAGCAAGCCTGCAGCCCTTCCAAGCACAGGCTGTTTTGCACAAGCAAGGACACCTCGGGAAACGGAGCCAAGGCAAGAGCAGAGCTCGCTCCTGCTCCAAACCTGCAATGGGCAAAAGAGCCAGGGAGCACCATGGCACGAGGGGCGCCTCGCAGGTGCAAGAGCAGCGGGCAAGAACTGAGCCCAAAGGGCCCAGAGGAGCCCTGACAAGGGGCTGCGCTCAATGCTACGCAGGAGAAGAAGCAACCCCCGGGGGCCACCCTGGGCGTCCGCCCCGGGAGTCTAGAAAGCGTCCTCCCCCCGCATGCGGGGCACGAGGGCCACCTTCGTGGAGCAGGAGCAGCAGGCACCTAGCCAAAACGGCCCAAAGGAGCCCTGGCACGGGGCCGTGCTCAGTGCTGCAGAGGAAGGCAAAAAACCCCCGGGGACACTTGCTAGCCCACCGTGGGGGGAAAAAAAGCCTTCCTCCCCACAGCTGCAGGGCACGAGAGGCCACCTTCGTGGTGCATGAGCAGCAGGCAGTAACCCAGCCAAAATGGCCCAGAGGAGCCCTGACAAGTGCTCATGCTCAATGCTGCAGAGGAAGGCAAAAAACCCCCGGGCATCACAGCCACTCTGCCCCGGGGCAAAATTCCTTCCTGACCCCAGCGTCGCCGGCCATGGGCTATTCCCTCAGCACGTGAGCAAGACCTGCCTCCTCGGCCCGCAGGCTGCTCACGCCTCCCAGGAGATGCCCAACCCCGATTCTCCCTCCACCTGCTGCCACCTCAGGGCCTTCCCAGAGGGGCAAAACGCCCCCGGTCTGATCCATCTGGGGGACAACGATCCTTCCGGCGCCTGGCAAGGCACCAGCGGCTGCTCCAAAGCACCGGCACCCCCGCCAACATCTCTGCATCCCATTCCTCACGGCTGCTGACACTGGCTCCGCAGGGGATGAGGATGGCGAGCTCTGCAGTGCTCCTCAGGAAGCCATTCCCTTGCTCTTGCCACTGCTAGCCAGCTGAAAAGGCCAGCCAGCCTCACCAACCTCCAGCTGTTGGGGGTTCTTCTCGTCTCCAGCAGCCTCGTCGAGCCCCCTCCGGCCTTCCTCCCTCAGCCCTCGCCAAGTAATTCCACCGCCTCCTCAAGGACTTCCTCTCGCACGTCTTGGCGCTGCCCCCAGGCCAGCTATGGCAGCGCGACGCGGGAGCGTGCTCCCTTTTATGCTGCCCCGGGGCATGGTGACTGCTGCGTTGCCGGGTGCTGGCACTGTGACACGGGGGTGACGGGGCCCCCCCTGCGCAGCCCCGCCCGCCGGCCCTCCGCCCAGCATCCTTCCCAGGAAGGCCTTTGGGCTGCTGGCCCCGAGGCAGCCCCTGGGCCCAGGAGCCTCAGGGGGCTGTCCCTGCCCTTGCTGGCCATGCCCTGGGCACAGCTGCTGGGCGTCCCGCTAAATACATCTGGACATTCAGACTACGTCGTCAAGGCTGTTTGTCCCATCTGCATTCCTTTGGTTGCGGGGATGCCAGAGGTGAAAGCAAGGCTTTTGCTTCCCTCGGCGTGAACTGGGCAGAGACGGAGAGCACGTGCAGGATGGCCTCGCCGTTCCTGACCCATGCACCAAGGCACATTTGCTACTCCCCTGCTTATGCTGAGGTCTTCTTCTGGGAAAGAAGTCCCAAATCCTTTTCTCTTCTTGACCATCTTTTTCCTTGCACTCAAGAGCTTTTCTCCTCCCTTGGCCTTCACCCTCAATCCCTTTCCGGAAAGTGACGGCAGCCCTCTCAGCCTTTGCCTTGCTCCTGCTAGTCGTCTTCACCTCAGCTAGAGAGTCCGGAAGGATCGCTGCAGGTCCCTTCCAACTCAGCCCTTCTCTTCTCTTCACCTCTAGTCTATTCCCTGCACTCACGATGAGGCGAATAACAAGGAGACCACTGTTTGCCTGAAATGCCAGGGGGTTTACAGCTCCAGAAACACTTTCGAGGACACAAATCAAAAAGGATACAAGTAGAAAGAGGATTTGATTTCAGTTGATTTGACTTGATTTTACTTCATTTTATTTTCTGTCTTGTTAGGTTGGTTTATGTTAGTTTAGTTTCGTTTCTTTCCTGTGATGTTATTGGTTTGATTTGATTCTATTTTCTTTGGGGTTATTTCTTATGATTTTATTTTATGTTGGTTTATCTTATTTTATTTGACCTTGCTTTACGCGTTTTTATTTCGGTTTGTTCTTTTATTATTTTGTTTCATTTTATTTGGTCTTATTTTGGTTTAGGCTCTTTTAGGCTATTTTGCTGAATCTCTTTCAGAGCCGAGGCTCACAAGCATGAACACAATGCGCATGTGCAGCCAGGAGCAGGCTGATGTGTTCTTTAGTTTAGTTTGAAAAAGCATCCCTTGCAGTCTGGCAAAGGAAAGCTGCAGAAAGGAGCAGCAGGAAGACAGGCCAAGCAGTCCCTCGTTTCTCAACAGTGCAGAAGAACTTGAAGAAGGAGGATGGCTACCGACCACACACCGAAAAGCAGAAGAAGAGGAGGGGTGTGCTGCCCTGGGCTATTTTCACAAGTAGGACACGTGTCGATGACAAGCACCCCTTTTGCCTTCCAAAACTTGCTCCGCTGTGCTGCTTGGCCAGGGAGGCATGAAAAGCGCTCTCCTGCCTGCCCTGCGCTTGCATCGCATGCAGGGAGAGCTGAAAAGCTGCAGCTCCGCATGGTGCAGCAAGCCTGCAGCCCTTCCAAGCACAGGCTGTTTTGCACAAGCAAGGACACCTCGGGAAACGCAGCCAAGGCAAGAGCAGAGCTCGCTCCTGCTCCAAACCTGCAATGGGCAAAAGAGCCAGGGAGCGCCAGGGCACGAGGGGCGCCTCGCAGGTGCAAGAGCAGCGGGCAAGAACTGAGCCCAAAGGGCCCAGAGGAGCCCTGACAAGGGGCTGCGCTCAATGCTACGCAGGAGAAGAAGCAACCCCCGGGGGCCACCCTGGGCGTCCGCCCCGGGAGTCTAGAAAGCGTCCTCCCCCCGCATGCGGGGCACGAGGGCCACCTTCGTGGAGCAGGAGCAGCAGGCACCTAGCCAAAACGGCCCAAAGGAGCCCTGGCACGGGGCCGTGCTCAGTGCTGCAGAGGAAGGCAAAAAACCCCCGGGGACACTTGCTAGCCCACCGTGGGGGGAAAAAAAGCCTTCCTCCCCGCAGCTGCAGGGCACGAGAGGCCACCTTCGTGGTGCATGAGCAGCAGGCAGTAACCCAGCCAAAATGGCCCAGAGGAGCCCTGACAAGTGCTCATGCTCAATGCTGCAGAGGAAGGCAAAAAACCCCCGGGCACCACAGCCACTCTGCCCCGGGGCAAAATTCCTTCCTGACCCCAGCGTCGCCGGCCATGGGCTATTCCCTCAGCACGTGAGCAAGACCTGCCTCCTCGGCCCGCAGGCTGCTCACGCCTCCCAGGAGATGCCCAACCCCGATTCTCCCTCCACCTGCTGCCACCTCAGGGCCTTCCCAGAGGGGCAAAACGCCCCCGGCCTGATCCATCTGGGGGACAACGATCCTTCCGGCGCCTGGCAAGGCACCAGCGGCTGCTCCAAAGCACCGGCACCCCCGCCAACATCTCTGCATCCCATTCCTCACGGCTGCTGACACTGGCTCCGCAGGGGATGAGGATGGCGAGCTCTGCAGTGCTCCTCAGGAAGCCATTCCCTTGCTCTTGCCACTGCTAGCCAGCTGAAAAGGCCAGCCAGCCTCACCAACCTCCAGCTGTTGGGGGTTCTTCTCGTCTCCAGCAGCCTCGTCGAGCCCCCTCCGGCCTTCCTCCCTCAGCCCTCGCCAAGTAATTCCACCGCCTCCTCAAGGACTTCCTCTCGCACGTCTTGGCGCTGCCCCCAGGCCAGCTATGGCAGCGCGACGCGGGAGCGTGCTCCCTTTTATGCTGCCCCGGGGCATGGTGACTGCTGCGTTGCCGGGTGCTGGCACTGTGACACGGGGGTGACGGGGCCCCCCCTGCGCAGCCCCGCCCGCCGGCCCTCCGCCCAGCATCCTTCCCAGGAAGGCCTTTGGGCTGCTGGCCCCGAGGCAGCCCCTGGGCCCAGGAGCCTCAGGGGGCTGTCCCTGCCCTTGCTGGCCATGCCCTGGGCACAGCTGCTGGGCGTCCCGCTAAATACATCTGGACATTCAGACTACGTCGTCAAGGCTGTTTGTCCCATCTGCATTCCTTTGGTTGCGGGGATGCCAGAGGTGAAAGCAAGGCTTTTGCTTCCCTCGGCGTGAACTGGGCAGAGACGGAGAGCACGTGCAGGATGGCCTCGCCGTTCCTGACCCATGCACCAAGGCACATTTGCTACTCCCCTGCTTATGCTGAGGTCTTCTTCTGGGAAAGAAGTCCCAAATCCTTTTCTCTTCTTGACCATCTTTTTCCTTGCACTCAAGAGCTTTTCTCCTCCCTTGGCCTTCACCCTCCATACCTTTCCGGAAAGTGACGGCAGCCCTCTCAGCCTTTGCCTTGCTCCTGCTAGTCGTCTTCCCCTCAGCTAGAGAGTCCGGAAGGATCGCTGCAGGTCCCTTCCAACTCAGCCCTTCTCTTCTCTTCACCTCTAGTCTATTCCCTGCACTCACGATGAGGCGAATAACAAGGAGACCACTATTTGCCTGAAATGCCAGGGGGTTTACAGCTCCAGAAACACTTTCGAGGACACAAATCAAAAAGGATACAAGTAGAAAGAGGATTTGATTTCAGTTGATTTGACTTTCTTTTACTGTATTTTATTTTCTGTCTTGTTAGGTTGGTTTATGTTAGTTTAGTTTCGTTTCTTTCCTGTGATGTTATTGGATTTGATTTGATTCTATTTTCTTTGGGGTTATTTCTTATGATTTTATTTTATGTTGGTTTATCTTATTTTATTTGACCTTGCTTTACGCGTTTTTATTTCGGTTTGTTCTTTTATTATTTTGTTTCATTTTATTTGGTCTTATTTTGGTTTAGGCTCTTTTAGGCTATTTTGCTGAATCTCTTTCAGAGCCGAGGCTCACAAGCATGAACACAATGCGCATGTGCAGCCAGGAGCAGGCTGATGTGTTCTTTAGTTTAGTTTGAAAAAGCATCCCTTGCAGTCTGGCAAAGGAAAGCTGCAGAAAGGAGCAGCAGGAAGACAGGCCAAGCAGTCCCTCGTTTCTCAACAGTGCAGAAGAACTTGAAGAAGGAGGATGGCTACCGACCACACACCGAAAAGCAGCAGAAGAGGAGGGGTGTGCTGCCCTGGGCTATTTTCACAAGTAGGACACGTGTCGATGACAAGCACCCCTTTTGCCTTCCAAAACTTGCTCCGCTGTGCTGCTTGGCCAGGGAGGCATGAAAAGCGCTCTCCTGCCTGCCCTGCGCTTGCATCGCATGCAGGGGGAGCTGAAAAGCTGCAGCTCCGCATGGTGCAGCAAGCCTGCAGCCCTTCCAAGCACAGGCTGTTTTGCACAAGCAAGGACACCTCGGGAAACGGAGCCAAGGCAAGAGCAGAGCTCGCTCCTGCTCCAAACCTGCAATGGGCAAAAGAGCCAGGGAGCGCCAGGGCACGAGGGGCGCCTCGCAGGTGCAAGAGCAGCGGGCAAGAACTGAGCCCAAAGGGCCCAGAGGAGCCCTGAGAAGGGGCTGCGCTCAATGCTACGCAGGAGAAGAAGCAACCCCCGGCGGCCACTCTGGGCGTCCGCCCCGGGAGTCTAGAAAGCGTCCTCCCCCCGCATGCGGGGCACGAGGGCCACCTTCGTGGAGCAGGAGCAGCAGGCACCTAGCCAAAACGGCCCAAAGGAGCCCTGGCACGGGGCCGTGCTCAGTGCTGCAGAGGAAGGCAAAAAACCCCCGGGGACACTTGCTAGCCCACCGTGGGGGGAAAAAAAGCCTTCCTCCCCGCAGCTGCAGGGAACGAGAGGCCACCTTCGTGGTGCATGAGCAGCAGGCAGTAACCCAGCCAAAATGGCCCAGAGGAGCCCTGACAAGTGCTCATGCTGAATGCTGCAGAGGAAGGCAAAAAACCCCCGGGCACCACAGCCACTCTGCCCCGGGGCAAAATTCCTTCCTGACCCCAGCGTCGCCGGCCATGGGCTATTCCCTCAGCACGTGAGCAAGACCTGCCTCCTCGGCCCGCAGGCTGCTCACGCCTCCCAGGAGATGCCCAACCCCGATTCTCCCTCCACCTGCTGCCACCTCAGGGCCTTCCCAGAGGGGCAAAACGCGCCCGGTCTGATCCATCTGGGGGACAACGATCCTTCCGGCGCCTGGCAAGGCACCAGCGGCTGCTCCAAAGCACCAGCACCCCCGCCAACATCTCTGCATCCCATTCCTCACGGCTGCTGACACTGGCTCCGCAGGGGATGAGGATGGCGAGCTCTGCAGTGCTCCTCAGGAAGCCATTCCCTTGCTCTTGCCACTGCTAGCCAGCTGAAAAGGCCAGCCAGCCTCACCAACCTCCAGCTGTTGGGGGTTCTTCTCGTCTCCAGCAGCCTCGTCGAGCCCCCTCCGGCCTTCCTCCCTCAGCCCTCGCCAAGTAATTCCACCGCCTCCTCAAGGACTTCCTCTCGCACGTCTTGGCGCTGCCCCCAGGCCAGCTATGGCAGCGCGACGCGGGAGCGTGCTCCCTTTTATGCTGCCCCGGGGCATGGTGACTGCTGCGTTGCCGGGTGCTGGCACTGTGACACGGGGGTGACGGGGCCCCCCCTGCGCAGCCCCGCCCGCCGGCCCTCCGCCCAGCATCCTTCCCAGGAAGGCCTTTGGGCTGCTGGCCCCGAGGCAGCCCCTGGGCCCAGGAGCCTCAGGGGGCTGTCCCTGCCCTTGCTGGCCATGCCCTGGGCACAGCTGCTGGGCGTCCCGCTAAATACATCTGGACATTCAGACTACGTCGTCAAGGCTGTTTGTCCCATCTGCATTCCTTTGGTTGCGGGGATGCCAGAGGTGAAAGCAAGGCTTTTGCTTCCCTCGGCGTGAACTGGGCAGAGACGGAGAGCACGTGCAGGATGGCCTCGCCGTTCCTGACCCATGCACCAAGGCACATTTGCTACTCCCCTGCTTATGCTGAGGTCTTCTTCTGGGAAAGAAGTCCCAAATCCTTTTCTCTTCTTGACCATCTTTTTCCTTGCACTCAAGAGCTTTTCTCCTCCCTTGGCCTTCACCCTCAATCCCTTTCCGGAAAGTGACGGCAGCCCTCTCAGCCTTTGCCTTGCTCCTGCTAGTCGTCTTCACCTCAGCTAGAGAGTCCGGAAGGATCGCTGCAGGTCCCTTCCAACTCAGCCCTTCTCTTCTCTTCACCTCTAGTCTATTCCCTGCACTCACGATGAGGCGAATAACAAGGAGACCACTATTTGCCTGAAATGCCAGGGGGTTTACAGCTCCAGAAACACTTTCGAGGACACAAATCAAAAAGGATACAAGTAGAAAGAGGATTTGATTTCAGTTGATTTGACTTGATTTTACTTCATTTTATTTTCTGTCTTGTTAGGTTGGTTTATGTTAGTTTAGTTTCGTTTCTTTCCTGTGATGTTATTGGATTTGATTTGATTCTATTTTCTTTGGGGTTATTTCTTATGATTTTATTTTATGTTGGTTTATCTTATTTTATTTGACCTTGCTTTACGTGTTTTTATTTCGGTTTGTTCTTTTATTATTTTGTTTCATTTTATTTGGTCTTATTTTGGTTTAGGCTCTTTTAGGCTATTTTGCTGAATCTCTTTCAGAGCCGAGGCTCACAAGCATGAACACAATGCGCATGTGCAGCCAGGAGCAGGCTGATGTGTTCTTTAGTTTAGTTTGAAAAAGCATCCCTTGCAGTCTGGCAAAGGAAAGCTGCAGAAAGGAGCAGCAGGAAGACAGGCCAAGCAGTCCCTCGTTTCTCAACAGTGCAGAAGAACTTGAAGAAGGAGGATGGGTACCGACCACACACCGAAAAGCAGAAGAAGAGGAGGGGTGTGCTGCCCTGGGCTATTTTCACAAGTAGGACACGTGTCGATGACAAGCACCCCTTTTGCCTTCCAAAACTTGCTCCGCTGTGCTGCTTGGCCAGGGAGGCATGAAAAGCACTCTCCTGCCTGCCCTGCGCTTGCATCGCATGCAGGGGGAGCTGAAAAGCTGCAGCTCCGCATGGTGCAGCAAGCCTGCAGCCCTTCCAAGCACAGGCTGTTTTGCACAAGCAAGGACACCTCGGGAAACGGAGCCAAGGCAAGAGCAGAGCTCGCTCCTGCTCCAAACCTGCAATGGGCAAAAGAGCCAGGGAGCGCCAGGGCACGAGGGGCGCCTCGCAGGTGCAAGAGCAGCGGGCAAGAACTGAGCCCAAAGGGCCCAGAGGAGCCCTGACAAGGGGCTGCGCTCAATGCTACGCAGGAGAAGAAGCAACCCCCGGGGGCCACCCTGGGCGTCCGCCCCGGGAGTCTAGAAAGCGTCCTCCCCCCGCATGCGGGGCACGAGGGCCACCTTCGTGGAGCAGGAGCAGCAGGCACCTAGCCAAAACGGCCCAAAGGAGCCCTGGCACGGGGCCATGCTCAGTGCTGCAGAGGAAGGCAAAAAACCCCCGGGGACACTTGCTAGCCCACCGTGGGGGGAAAAAAAGCCTTCCTCCCCGCAGCTGCAGGGCACGAGAGGCCACCTTCGTGGTGCATGAGCAGCAGGCAGTAACCCAGCCAAAATGGCCCAGAGGAGCCCTGACAAGTGCTCATGCTCAATGCTGCAGAGGAAGGCAAAAAACCCCCGGGCACCACAGCCACTCTGCCCCGGGGCAAAATTCCTTCCTGACCCCAGCGTCGCCGGCCATGGGCTATTCCCTCAGCACGTGAGCAAGACCTGCCTCCTCGGCCCGCAGGCTGCTCACGCCTCCCAGGAGATGCCCAACCCCGATTCTCCCTCCACCTGCTGCCACCTCAGGGCCTTCCCAGAGGGGCAAAACGCCCCCGGCCTGATCCATCTGGGGGACAACGATCCTTCCGGCGCCTGGCAAGGCACCAGCGGCTGCTCCAAAGCACCGGCACCCCCGCCAACATCTCTGCATCCCATTCCTCACGGCTGCTGACACTGGCTCCGCAGGGGATGAGGATGGCGAGCTCTGCAGTGCTCCTCAGGAAGCCATTCCCTTGCTCTTGCCACTGCTAGCCAGCTGAAAAGGCCAGCCAGCCTCACCAACCTCCAGCTGTTGGGGGTTCTTCTCGTCTCCAGCAGCCTCGTCGAGCCCCCTCCGGCCTTCCTCCCTCAGCCCTCGCCAAGTAATTCCACCGCCTCCTCAAGGACTTCCTCTCGCACGTCTTGGCGCTGCCCCCAGGCCAGCTATGGCAGCGCGACGCGGGAGCGTGCTCCCTTTTATGCTGCCCCGGGGCATGGTGACTGCTGCGTTGCCGGGTGCTGGCACTGTGACACGGGGGTGACGGGGCCCCCCCTGCGCAGCCCCGCCCGCCGGCCCTCCGCCCAGCATCCTTCCCAGGAAGGCCTTTGGGCTGCTGGCCCCGAGGCAGCCCCTGGGCCCAGGAGCCTCAGGGGGCTGTCCCTGCCCTTGCTGGCCATGCCCTGGGCACAGCTGCTGGGCGTCCCGCTAAATACATCTGGACATTCAGACTACGTCGTCAAGGCTGTTTGTCCCATCTGCATTCCTTTGGTTGCGGGGATGCCAGAGGTGAAAGCAAGGCTTTTGCTTCCCTCGGCGTGAACTGGGCAGAGACGGAGAGCACGTGCAGGATGGCCTCGCCGTTCCTGACCCATGCACCAAGGCACATTTGCTACTCCCCTGCTTATGCTGAGGTCTTCTTCTGGGAAAGAAGTCCCAAATCCTTTTCTCTTCTTGACCATCTTTTTCCTTGCACTCAAGAGCTTTTCTCCTCCCTTGGCCTTCACCCTCAATCCCTTTCCGGAAAGTGACGGCAGCCCTCTCAGCCTTTGCCTTGCTCCTGCTAGTCGTCTTCACCTCAGCTAGAGAGTCCGGAAGGATCGCTGCAGGTCCCTTCCAACTCAGCCCTTCTCTTCTCTTCACCTCTAGTCTATTCCCTGCACTCACGATGAGGCGAATAACAAGGAGACCACTATTTGCCTGAAATGCCAGGGGGTTTACAGCTCCAGAAACACTTTCGAGGACACAAATCAAAAAGGATACAAGTAGAAAGAGGATTTGATTTCAGTTGATTTGACTTGATTTTACTTCATTTTATTTTCTGTCTTGTTAGGTTGGTTTATGTTAGTTTAGTTTCGTTTCTTTCCTGTGATGTTATTGGATTTGATTTGATTCTATTTTCTTTGGGGTTATTTCTTATGATTTTATTTTATGTTGGTTTATCTTATTTTATTTGACCTTGCTTTACGCGTTTTTATTTCGGTTTGTTCTTTTATTATTTTGTTTCATTGTATTTGGTCTTATTTTGGTTTAGGCTCTTTTAGGCTATTTTGCTGAATCTCTTTCAGAGCCGAGGCTCACAAGCATGAACACAATGCGCATGTGCAGCCAGGAGCAGGCTGATGTGTTCTTTAGTTTAGTTTGAAAAAGCATCCCTTGCAGTCTGGCAAAGGAAAGCTGCAGAAAGGAGCAGCAGGAAGACAGGCCAAGCAGTCCCTCGTTTCTCAACAGTGCAGAAGAACTTGAAGAAGGAGGATGGCTACCGACCACACACCGAAAAGCAGAAGAAGAGGAGGGGTGTGCTGCCCTGGGCTATTTTCACAAGTAGGACACGTGTCGATGACAAGCACCCCTTTTGCCTTCCAAAACTTGCTCCGCTGTGCTGCTTGGCCAGGGAGGCATGAAAAGCGCTCTCCTGCCTGCCCTGCGCTTGCATCGCATGCAGGGAGAGCTGAAAAGCTGCAGCTCCGCATGGTGCAGCAAGCCTGCAGCCCTTCCCAGCACAGGCTGTTTTGCACAAGCAAGGACACCTCGGGAAACAGAGCCAAGGCAAGAGCAGAGCTCGCTCCTGCTCCAAACCTGCAATGGGCAAAAGAGCCAGGGAGCGCCAGGGCACGAGGGGCGCCTCGCAGGTGCAAGAGCAGCGGGCAAGAACTGAGCCCAAAGGGCCCAGAGGAGCCCTGACAAGGGGCTGCGCTCAATGCTACGCAGGAGAAGAAGCAACCCCCGGGGGCCACCCTGGGCGTCCGCCCCGGGAGTCTAGAAAGCGTCCTCCCCCCGCATGCGGGGCACGAGGGCCACCTTCGTGGAGCAGGAGCAGCAGGCACCTAGCCAAAACGGCCCAAAGGAGCCCTGGCACGGGGCCGTGCTCAGTGCTGCAGAGGAAGGCAAAAAACCCCCGGGGACACTTGCTAGCCCACCGTGGGGGGAAAAAAAGCCTTCCTCCCCGCAGCTGCAGGGCACGAGAGGCCACCTTCGTGGTGCATGAGCAGCAGGCAGTAACCCAGCCAAAATGGCCCAGAGGAGCCCTGACAAGTGCTCATGCTCAATGCTGCAGAGGAAGGCAAAAAACCCCCGGGCACCACAGCCACTCTGCCCCGGGGCAAAATTCCTTCCTGACCCCAGCGTCGCCGGCCATGGGCTATTCCCTCAGCACGTGAGCAAGACCTGCCTCCTCGGCCCGCAGGCTGCTCACGCCTCCCAGGAGATGCCCAACCCCGATTCTCCCTCCACCTGCTGCCACCTCAGGGCCTTCCCAGAGGGGCAAAACGCCCCCGGCCTGATCCATCTGGGGGACAACGATCCTTCCGGCGCCTGGCAAGGCACCAGCGGCTGCTCCAAAGCACCGGCACCCCCGCCAACATCTCTGCATCCCATTCCTCACGGCTGCTGACACTGGCTCCGCAGGGGATGAGGATGGCGAGCTCTGCAGTGCTCCTCAGGAAGCCATTCCCTTGCTCTTGCCACTGCTAGCCAGCTGAAAAGGCCAGCCAGCCTCACCAACCTCCAGCTGTTGGGGGTTCTTCTCGTCTCCAGCAGCCTCGTCGAGGCCCCTCCGGCCTTCCTCCCTCAGCCCTCGCCAAGTAATTCCACCGCCTCCTCAAGGACTTCCTCTCGCACGTCTTGGCGCTGCCCCCAGGCCAGCTATGGCAGCGCGACGCGGGAGCGTGCTCCCTTTTATGCTGCCCCGGGGCATGGTGACTGCTGCGTTGCCGGGTGCTGGCACTGTGACACGGGGGTGACGGGGCCCCCCCTGTGCAGCCCCGCCCGCCGGCCCTCCGCCCAGCATCCTTCCCAGGAAGGCCTTTGGGCTGCTGGCCCCGAGGCAGCCCCTGGGCCCAGGAGCCTCAGGGGGCTGTCCCTGCCCTTGCTGGCCATGCCCTGGGCACAGCTGCTGGGCGTCCCGCTAAATACATCTGGACATTCAGACTACGTCGTCAAGGCTGTTTGTCCCATCTGCATTCCTTTGGTTGCGGGGATGCCAGAGGTGAAAGCAAGGCTTTTGCTTCCCTCGGCGTGAACTGGGCAGAGACGGAGAGCACGTGCAGGATGGCCTCGCCGTTCCTGACCCATGCACCAAGGCACATTTGCTACTCCCCTGCTTATGCTGAGGTCTTCTTCTGGGAAAGAAGTCCCAAATCCTTTTCTCTTCTTGACCATCTTTTTCCTTGCACTCAAGAGCTTTTCTCCTCCCTTGGCCTTCACCCTCAATCCCTTTCCGGAAAGTGACGGCAGCCCTCTCAGCCTTTGCCTTGCTCCTGCTAGTCGTCTTCACCTCAGCTAGAGAGTCCGGAAGGATCGCTGCAGGTCCCTTCCAACTCAGCCCTTCTCTTCTCTTCACCTCTAGTCTATTCCCTGCACTCACGATGAGGCGAATAACAAGGAGACCACTATTTGCCTGAAATGCCAGGGGGTTTACAGCTCCAGAAACACTTTCGAGGACACAAATCAAAAAGGATACAAGTAGAAAGAGGATTTGATTTCAGTTGATTTGACTTGATTTTACTTCATTTTATTTTCTGTCTTGTTAGGTTGGTTTATGTTAGTTTAGTTTCGTTTCTTTCCTGTGATGTTATTGGTTTGATTTGATTCTATTTTCTTTGGGGTTATTTCTTATGATTTTATTTTATGTTGGTTTATCTTATTTTATTTGACCTTGCTTTACGCGTTTTTATTTCGGTTTGTTCTTTTATTATTTTGTTTCATTGTATTTGGTCTTATTTTGGTTTAGGCTCTTTTAGGCTATTTTGCTGAATCTCTTTCAGAGCCGAGGCTCACAAGCATGAACACAATGCGCATGTGCAGCCAGGAGCAGGCTGATGTGTTCTTTAGTTTAGTTTGAAAAAGCATGCCTTGCAGTCTGGCAAAGGAAAGCTGCAGAAAGGAGCAGCAGGAAGACAGGCCAAGCAGTCCCTCGTTTCTCAACAGTGCAGAAGAACTTGAAGAAGGAGGATGGGTACCGACCACACACCGAAAAGCAGAAGAAGAGGAGGGGTGTGCTGCCCTGGGGTATTTTCACAAGTAGGACACGTGTCGATGACAAGCACCCCTTTTGCCTTCCAAAACTTGCTCCGCTGTGCTGCTTGGCCAGGGAGGCATGAAAAGCGCTCTCCTGCCTGCCCTGCGCTTGCATCGCATGCAGGGAGAGCTGAAAAGCTGCAGCTCCGCATGGTGCAGCAAGCCTGCAGCCCTTCCAAGCACAGGCTGTTTTGCACAAGCAAGGACACCTCGGGAAACGCAGCCAAGGCAAGAGCAGAGCTCGCTCCTGCTCCAAACCTGCAATGGGCAAAAGAGCCAGGGAGCGCCAGGGCACGAGGGGCGCCTCGCAGGTGCAAGAGCAGCGGGCAAGAACTGAGCCCAAAGGGCCCAGAGGAGCCCTGACAAGGGGCTGCGCTCAATGCTACGCAGGAGAAGAAGCAACCCCCGGCGGCCACCCTGGGCGTCCGCCCCGGGAGTCTAGAAAGCATCCTCCCCCCGCATGCGGGGCACGAGGGCCACCTTCGTGGAGCAGGAGCAGCAGGCACCTAGCCAAAACGGCCCAAAGGAGCCCTGGCACGGGGCCGTGCTCAGTGCTGCAGAGGAAGGCAAAAAACCCCCGGGGACACTTGCTAGCCCACCGTGGGGGGAAAAAAAGCCTTCCTCCCCGCAGCTGCAGGGCACGAGAGGCCACCTTCGTGGTGCATGAGCAGCAGGCAGTAACCCAGCCAAAATGGCCCAGAGGAGCCCTGACAAGTGCTCATGCTCAATGCTGCAGAGGAAGGCAAAAAACCCCCAGGCACCACAGCCACTCTGCCCCGGGGCAAAATTCCTTCCTGACCCCAGCGTCGCCGGCCATGGGCTATTCCCTGAGCACGTGAGCAAGACCTGCCTCCTCGGCCCGCAGGCTGCTCACGCCTCCCAGGAGATGCCCAACCCCGATTCTCCCTCCACCTGCTGCCACCTCAGGGCCTTCCCAGAGGGGCAAAACGCCCCCGGTCTGATCCATCTGGGGGACAACGATCCTTCCGGCGCCTGGCAAGGCACCAGCGGCTGCTCCAAAGCACCGGCACCCCCGCCAACATCTCTGCATCCCATTCCTCACGGCTGCTGACACTGGCTCCGCAGGGGATGAGGATGGCGAGCTCTGCAGTGCTCCTCAGGAAGCCATTCCCTTGCTCTTGCCACTGCTAGCCAGCTGAAAAGGCCAGCCAGCCTCACCAACCTCCAGCTGTTGGGGGTTCTTCTCGTCTCCAGCAGCCTCGTCGAGCCCCCTCCGGCCTTCCTCCCTCAGCCCTCGCCAAGTAATTCCACCGCCTCCTCAAGGACTTCCTCTCGCACGTCTTGGCGCTGCCCCCAGGCCAGCTATGGCAGCGCGACGCGGGAGCGTGCTCCCTTTTATGCTGCCCCGGGGCATGGTGACTGCTGCGTTGCCGGGTGCTGGCACTGTGACACGGGGGTGACGGGGCCCCCCCTGCGCAGCCCCGCCCGCCGGCCCTCCGCCCAGCATCCTTCCCAGGAAGGCCTTTGGGCTGCTGGCCCCGAGGCAGCCCCTGGGCCCAGGAGCCTCAGGGGGCTGTCCCTGCCCTTGCTGGCCATGCCCTGGGCACAGCTGCTGGGCGTCCCGCTAAATACATCTGGACATTCAGACTACGTCGTCAAGGCTGTTTGTCCCATCTGCATTCCTTTGGTTGCGGGGATGCCAGAGGTGAAAGCAAGGCTTTTGCTTCCCTCGGCGTGAACTGGGCAGAGACGGAGAGCACGTGCAGGATGGCCTCGCCGTTCCTGACCCATGCACCAAGGCACATTTGCTACTCCCCTGCTTATGCTGAGGTCTTCTTCTGGGAAAGAAGTCCCAAATCCTTTTCTCTTCTTGACCATCTTTTTCCTTGCACTCAAGAGCTTTTCTCCTCCCTTGGCCTTCACCCTCAATCCCTTTCCGGAAAGTGACGGCAGCCCTCTCAGCCTTTGCCTTGCTCCTGCTAGTCGTCTTCACCTCAGCTAGAGAGTCCGGAAGGATCGCTGCAGGTCCCTTCCAACTCAGCCCTTCTCTTCTCTTCACCTCTAGTCTATTCCCTGCACTCACGATGAGGCGAATAACAAGGAGACCACTATTTGCCTGAAATGCCAGGGGGTTTACAGCTCCAGAAACACTTTCGAGGACACAAATCAAAAAGGATACAAGTAGAAAGAGGATTTGATTTCAGTTGATTTGACTTGATTTTACTGTATTTTATTTTCTGTCTTGTTAGGTTGGTTTATGTTAGTTTAGTTTCGTTTCTTTCCTGTGATGTTATTGGATTTGATTTGATTCTATTTTCTTTGGGGTTATTTCTTATGATTTTATTTTATGTTGGTTTATCTTATTTTATTTGACCTTGCTTTACGCGTTTTTATTTTGGTTTGTTCTTTTATTATTTTGTTTCATTTTATTTGGTCTTATTTTGGTTTAGGCTCTTTTAGGCTATTTTGCTGAATCTCTTTCAGAGCCGAGGCTCACAAGCATGAACACAATGCGCATGTGCAGCCAGGAGCAGGCTGATGTGTTCTTTAGTTTAGTTTGAAAAAGCATCCCTTGCAGTCTGGCAAAGGAAAGCTGCAGAAAGGAGCAGCAGGAAGACAGGCCAAGCAGTCCCTCGTTTCTCAACAGTGCAGAAGAACTTGAAGAAGGAGGATGGCTACCGACCACACACCGAAAAGCAGAAGAAGAGGAGGGGTGTGGTGCCCTGGGCTATTTTCACAAGTAGGACACGTGTCGATGACAAGCACCCCTTTTGCCTTCCAAAACTTGCTCCGCTGTGCTGCTTGGCCAGGGAGGCATGAAAAGCGCTCTCCTGCCTGCCCTGCGCTTGCATCGCATGCAGGGAGAGCTGAAAAGCTGCAGCTCCGCATGGTGCAGCAAGCCTGCAGCCCTTCCAAGCACAGGCTGTTTTGCACAAGCAAGGACACCTCGGGAAACGCAGCCAAGGCAAGAGCAGAGCTCGCTCCTGCTCCAAACCTGCAATGGGCAAAAGAGCCAGGGAGCGCCAGGGCACGAGGGGCGCCTCGCAGGTGCAAGAGCAGCGGGCAAGAACTGAGCCCAAAGGGCCCAGAGGAGCCCTGACAAGGGGCTGCGCTCAATGCTACGCAGGAGAAGAAGCAACCCCCGGGGGCCACCCTGGGCGTCCGCCCCGGGAGTCTAGAAAGCGTCCTCCCCCCGCATGCGGGGCACGAGGGCCACCTTCGTGGAGCAGGAGCAGCAGGCACCTAGCCAAAACGGCCCAAAGGAGCCCTGGCACGGGGCCGTGCTCAGTGCTGCAGAGGAAGGCAAAAAACCCCCGGGGACACTTGCTAGCCCACCGTGGGGGGAAAAAAAGCCTTCCTCCCCGCAGCTGCAGGGCACGAGAGGCCACCTTCGTGGTGCATGAGCAGCAGGCAGTAACCCAGCCAAAATGGCCCAGAGGAGCCCTGACAAGTGCTCATGCTCAATGCTGCAGAGGAAGGCAAAAAACCCCCGGGCACCACAGCCACTCTGCCCCGGGGCAAAATTCCTTCCTGACCCCAGCGTCGCCGGCCATGGGCTATTCCCTCAGCACGTGAGCAAGACCTGCCTCCTCGGCCCGCAGGCTGCTCACGCCTCCCAGGAGATGCCCAACCCCGATTCTCCCTCCACCTGCTGCCACCTCAGGGCCTTCCCAGAGGGGCAAAACGCCCCCGGTCTGATCCATCTGGGGGACAACGATCCTTCCGGCGCCTGGCAAGGCACCAGCGGCTGCTCCAAAGCACCGGCACCCCCGCCAACATCTCTGCATCCCATTCCTCACGGCTGCTGACACTGGCTCCGCAGGGGATGAGGATGGCGAGCTCTGCAGTGCTCCTCAGGAAGCCATTCCCTTGCTCTTGCCACTGCTAGCCAGCTGAAAAGGCCAGCCAGCCTCACCAACCTCCAGCTGTTGGGGGTTCTTCTCGTCTCCAGCAGCCTCGTCGAGCCCCCTCCGGCCTTCCTCCCTCAGCCCTCGCCAAGTAATTCCACCGCCTCCTCAAGGACTTCCTCTCGCACGTCTTGGCGCTGCCCCCAGGCCAGCTATGGCAGCGCGACGCGGGAGCGTGCTCCCTTTTATGCTGCCCCGGGGCATGGTGACTGCTGCGTTGCCGGGTGCTGGCACTGTGACACGGGGGTGACGGGGCCCCCCCTGCGCAGCCCCGCCCGCCGGCCCTCCGCCCAGCATCCTTCCCAGGAAGGCCTTTGGGCTGCTGGCCCCGAGGCAGCCCCTGGGCCCAGGAGCCTCAGGGGGCTGTCCCTGCCCTTGCTGGCCATGCCCTGGGCACAGCTGCTGGGCGTCCCGCTAAATACATCTGGACATTCAGACTACGTCGTCAAGGCTGTTTGTCCCATCTGCATTCCTTTGGTTGCGGGGATGCCAGAGGTGAAAGCAAGGCTTTTGCTTCCCTCGGCGTGAACTGGGCAGAGACGGAGAGCACGTGCAGGATGGCCTCGCCGTTCCTGACCCATGCACCAAGGCACATTTGCTACTCCCCTGCTTATGCTGAGGTCTTCTTCTGGGAAAGAAGTCCCAAATCCTTTTCTCTTCTTGACCATCTTTTTCCTTGCACTCAAGAGCTTTTCTCCTCCCTTGGCCTTCACCCTCAATCCCTTTCCGGAAAGTGACGGCAGCCCTCTCAGCCTTTGCCTTGCTCCTGCTAGTCGTCTTCACCTCAGCTAGAGAGTCCGGAAGGATCGCTGCAGGTCCCTTCCAACTCAGCCCTTCTCTTCTCTTCACCTCTAGTCTATTCCCTGCACTCACGATGAGGCGAATAACAAGGAGACCACTATTTGCCTGAAATGCCAGGGGGTTTACAGCTCCAGAAACACTTTCGAGGACACAAATCAAAAAGGATACAAGTAGAAAGAGGATTTGATTTCAGTTGATTTGACTTGATTTTACTTCATTTTATTTTCTGTCTTGTTAGGTTGGTTTATGTTAGTTTAGTTTCGTTTCTTTCCTGTGATGTTATTGGATTTGATTTGATTCTATTTTCTTTGGGGTTATTTCTTATGATTTTATTTTATGTTGGTTTATCTTATTTTATTTGACCTTGCTTTACGCGTTTTTATTTCGGTTTGTTCTTTTATTATTTTGTTTCATTTTATTTGGTCTTATTTTGGTTTAGGCTCTTTTAGGCTATTTTGCTGAATCTCTTTCAGAGCCGAGGCTCACAAGCATGAACACAATGCGCATGTGCAGCCAGGAGCAGGCTGATGTGTTCTTTAGTTTAGTTTGAAAAAGCATGCCTTGCAGTCTGGCAAAGGAAAGCTGCAGAAAGGAGCAGCAGGAAGACAGGCCAAGCAGTCCCTCGTTTCTCAACAGTGCAGAAGAACTTGAAGAAGGAGGATGGGTACCGACCACACACCGAAAAGCAGAAGAAGAGGAGGGGTGTGCTGCCCTGGGGTATTTTCACAAGTAGGACACGTGTCGATGACAAGCACCCCTTTTGCCTTCCAAAACTTGCTCCGCTGTGCTGCTTGGCCAGGGAGGCATGAAAAGCGCTCTCCTGCCTGCCCTGCGCTTGCATCGCATGCAGGGAGAGCTGAAAAGCTGCAGCTCCGCATGGTGCAGCAAGCCTGCAGCCCTTCCAAGCACAGGCTGTTTTGCACAAGCAAGGACACCTCGGGAAACGCAGCCAAGGCAAGAGCAGAGCTCGCTCCTGCTCCAAACCTGCAATGGGCAAAAGAGCCAGGGAGCGCCAGGGCACGAGGGGCGCCTCGCAGGTGCAAGAGCAGCGGGCAAGAACTGAGCCCAAAGGGCCCAGAGGAGCCCTGACAAGGGGCTGCGCTCAATGCTACGCAGGAGAAGAAGCAACCCCCGGCGGCCACCCTGGGCGTCCGCCCCGGGAGTCTAGAAAGCATCCTCCCCCCGCATGCGGGGCACGAGGGCCACCTTCGTGGAGCAGGAGCAGCAGGCACCTAGCCAAAACGGCCCAAAGGAGCCCTGGCACGGGGCCGTGCTCAGTGCTGCAGAGGAAGGCAAAAAACCCCCGGGGACACTTGCTAGCCCACCGTGGGGGGAAAAAAAGCCTTCCTCCCCGCAGCTGCAGGGCACGAGAGGCCACCTTCGTGGTGCATGAGCAGCAGGCAGTAACCCAGCCAAAATGGCCCAGAGGAGCCCTGACAAGTGCTCATGCTCAATGCTGCAGAGGAAGGCAAAAAACCCCCGGGCACCACAGCCACTCTGCCCCGGGGCAAAATTCCTTCCTGACCCCAGCGTCGCCGGCCATGGGCTATTCCCTGAGCACGTGAGCAAGACCTGCCTCCTCGGCCCGCAGGCTGCTCACGCCTCCCAGGAGATGCCCAACCCCAATTCTCCCTCCACCTGCTGCCACCTCAGGGCCTTCCCAGAGGGGCAAAACGCCCCCGGTCTGATCCATCTGGGGGACAACGATCCTTCCGGCGCCTGGCAAGGCACCAGCGGCTGCTCCAAAGCACCGGCACCCCCGCCAACATCTCTGCATCCCATTCCTCACGGCTGCTGACACTGGCTCCGCAGGGGATGAGGATGGCGAGCTCTGCAGTGCTCCTCAGGAAGCCATTCCCTTGCTCTTGCCACTGCTAGCCAGCTGAAAAGGCCAGCCAGCCTCACCAACCTCCAGCTGTTGGGGGTTCTTCTCGTCTCCAGCAGCCTCGTCGAGCCCCCTCCGGCCTTCCTCCCTCAGCCCTCGCCAAGTAATTCCACCGCCTCCTCAAGGACTTCCTCTCGCACGTCTTGGCGCTGCCCCCAGGCCAGCTATGGCAGCGCGACGCGGGAGCGTGCTCCCTTTTATGCTGCCCCGGGGCATGGTGACTGCTGCGTTGCCGGGTGCTGGCACTGTGACACGGGGGTGACGGGGCCCCCCCCTGCGCAGCCCCGCCCGCCGGCCCTCCGCCCAGCATCCTTCCCAGGAAGGCCTTTGGGCTGCTGGCCCCGAGGCAGCCCCTGGGCCCAGGAGCCTCAGGGGGCTGTCCCTGCCCTTGCTGGCCATGCCCTGGGCACAGCTGCTGGGCGTCCCGCTAAATACATCTGGACATTCAGACTACGTCGTCAAGGCTGTTTGTCCCATCTGCATTCCTTTGGTTGCGGGGATGCCAGAGGTGAAAGCAAGGCTTTTGCTTCCCTCGGCGTGAACTGGGCAGAGACGGAGAGCACGTGCAGGATGGCCTCGCCGTTCCTGACCCATGCACCAAGGCACATTTGCTACTCCCCTGCTTATGCTGAGGTCTTCTTCTGGGAAAGAAGTCCCAAATCCTTTTCTCTTCTTGACCATCTTTTTCCTTGCACTCAAGAGCTTTTCTCCTCCCTTGGCCTTCACCCTCAATCCCTTTCCGGAAAGTGACGGCAGCCCTCTCAGCCTTTGCCTTGCTCCTGCTAGTCGTCTTCACCTCAGCTAGAGAGTCCGGAAGGATCGCTGCAGGTCCCTTCCAACTCAGCCCTTCTCTTCTCTTCACCTCTAGTCTATTCCCTGCACTCACGATGAGGCGAATAACAAGGAGACCACTATTTGCCTGAAATGCCAGGGGGTTTACAGCTCCAGAAACACTTTCGAGGACACAAATCAAAAAGGATACAAGTAGAAAGAGGATTTGATTTCAGTTGATTTGACTTGATTTTACTTCATTTTATTTTCTGTCTTGTTAGGTTGGTTTACGTTAGTTTAGTTTCGTTTCTTTCCTGTGATGTTATTGGATTTGATTTGATTCTATTTTCTTTGGGGTTATTTCTTATGATTTTATTTTATGTTGGTTTATCTTATTTTATTTGACCTTGCTTTACGCGTTTTTATTTCGGTTTGTTCTTTTATTATTTTGTTTCATTTTATTTGGTCTTATTTTGGTTTAGGCTCTTTTAGGCTATTTTGCTGAATCTCTTTCAGAGCCGAGGCTCACAAGCATGAACACAATGCGCATGTGCAGCCAGGAGCAGGCTGATGTGTTCTTTAGTTTAGTTTGAAAAAGCATCCCTTGCAGTCTGGCAAAGGAAAGCTGCAGAAAGGAGCAGCAGGAAGACAGGCCAAGCAGTCCCTCGTTTCTCAACAGTGCAGAAGAACTTGAAGAAGGAGGATGGCTACCGACCACACACCGAAAAGCAGAAGAAGAGGAGGGGTGTGCTGCCCTGGGCTATTTTCACAAGTAGGACACGTGTCGATGACAAGCACCCCTTTTGCCTTCCAAAACTTGCTCCGCTGTGCTGCTTGGCCAGGGAGGCATGAAAAGCGCTCTCCTGCCTGCCCTGCGCTTGCATCGCATGCAGGGAGAGCTGAAAAGCTGCAGCTCCGCATGGTGCAGCAAGCCTGCAGCCCTTCCAAGCACAGGCTGTTTTGCACAAGCAAGGACACCTCGGGAAACGCAGCCAAGGCAAGAGCAGAGCTCGCTCCTGCTCCAAACCTGCAATGGGCAAAAGAGCCAGGGAGCGCCAGGGCACGAGGGGCGCCTCGCAGGTGCAAGAGCAGCGGGCAAGAACTGAGCCCAAAGGGCCCAGAGGAGCCCTGACAAGGGGCTGCGCTCAATGCTACGCAGGAGAAGAAGCAACCCCCGGGGGCCACCCTGGGCGTCCGCCCCGGGAGTCTAGAAAGCGTCCTCCCCCCGCATGCGGGGCACGAGGGCCACCTTCGTGGAGCAGGAGCAGCAGGCACCTAGCCAAAACGGCCCAAAGGAGCCCTGGCACGGGGCCGTGCTCAGTGCTGCAGAGGAAGGCAAAAAACCCCCGGGGACACTTGCTAGCCCACCGTGGGGGGAAAAAAAGCCTTCCTCCCCGCAGCTGCAGGGCACGAGAGGCCACCTTCGTGGTGCATGAGCAGCAGGCAGTAACCCAGCCAAAATGGCCCAGAGGAGCCCTGACAAGTGCTCATGCTCAATGCTGCAGAGGAAGGCAAAAAACCCCCGGGCACCACAGCCACTCTGCCCCGGGGCAAAATTCCTTCCTGACCCCAGCGTCGCCGGCCATGGGCTATTCCCTGAGCACGTGAGCAAGACCTGCCTCCTCGGCCCGCAGGCTGCTCACGCCTCCCAGGAGATGCCCAACCCCGATTCTCCCTCCACCTGCTGCCACCTCAGGGCCTTCCCAGAGGGGCAAAACGCCCCCGGTCTGATCCATCTGGGGGACAACGATCCTTCCGGCGCCTGGCAAGGCACCAGCGGCTGCTCCAAAGCACCGGCACCCCCGCCAACATCTCTGCATCCCATTCCTCACGGCTGCTGACACTGGCTCCGCAGGGGATGAGGATGGCGAGCTCTGCAGTGCTCCTCAGGAAGCCATTCCCTTGCTCTTGCCACTGCTAGCCAGCTGAAAAGGCCAGCCAGCCTCACCAACCTCCAGCTGTTGGGGGTTCTTCTCGTCTCCAGCAGCCTCGTCGAGCCCCCTCCGGCCTTCCTCCCTCAGCCCTCGCCAAGTAATTCCACCGCCTCCTCAAGGACTTCCTCTCGCACGTCTTGGCGCTGCCCCCAGGCCAGCTATGGCAGCGCGACGCGGGAGCGTGCTCCCTTTTATGCTGCCCCGGGGCATGGTGACTGCTGCGTTGCCGGGTGCTGGCACTGTGACACGGGGGTGACGGGGCCCCCCCTGCGCAGCCCCGCCCGCCGGCCCTCCGCCCAGCATCCTTCCCAGGAAGGCCTTTGGGCTGCTGGCCCCGAGGCAGCCCCTGGGCCCAGGAGCCTCAGGGGGCTGTCCCTGCCCTTGCTGGCCATGCCCTGGGCACAGCTGCTGGGCGTCCCGCTAAATACATCTGGACATTCAGACTACGTCGTCAAGGCTGTTTGTCCCATCTGCATTCCTTTGGTTGCGGGGATGCCAGAGGTGAAAGCAAGGCTTTTGCTTCCCTCGGCGTGAACTGGGCAGAGACGGAGAGCACGTGCAGGATGGCCTCGCCGTTCCTGACCCATGCACCAAGGCACATTTGCTACTCCCCTGCTTATGGGGAGGTCTTCTTCTGGGAAAGAAGTCCCAAATCCTTTTCTCTTCTTGACCATCTTTTTCCTTGCACTCAAGAGCTTTTCTCCTCCCTTGGCCTTCACCCTCAATCCCTTTCCGGAAAGTGACGGCAGCCCTCTCAGCCTTTGCCTTGCTCCTGCTAGTCGTCTTCACCTCAGCTAGAGAGTCCGGAAGGATCGCTGCAGGTCCCTTCCAACTCAGCCCTTCTCTTCTCTTCACCTCTAGTCTATTCCCTGCACTCACGATGAGGCGAATAACAAGGAGACCACTATTTGCCTGAAATGCCAGGGGGTTTACAGCTCCAGAAACACTTTCGAGGACACAAATCAAAAAGGATACAAGTAGAAAGAGGATTTGATTTCAGTTGATTTGACTTGATTTTACTTCATTTTATTTTCTGTCTTGTTAGGTTGGTTTACGTTAGTTTAGTTTCGTTTCTTTCCTGTGATGTTATTGGATTTGATTTGATTCTATTTTCTTTGGGGTTATTTCTTATGATTTTATTTTATGTTGGTTTATCTTATTTTATTTGACCTTGCTTTACGCGTTTTTATTTCGGTTTGTTCTTTTATTATTTTGTTTCATTTTATTTGGTCTTATTTTGGTTTAGGCTCTTTTAGGCTATTTTGCTGAATCTCTTTCAGAGCCGAGGCTCACAAGCATGAACACAATGCGCATGTGCAGCCAGGAGCAGGCTGATGTGTTCTTTAGTTTAGTTTGAAAAAGCATCCCTTGCAGTCTGGCAAAGGAAAGCTGCAGAAAGGAGCAGCAGGAAGACAGGCCAAGCAGTCCCTCGTTTCTCAACAGTGCAGAAGAACTTGAAGAAGGAGGATGGCTACCGACCACACACCGAAAAGCAGAAGAAGAGGAGGGGTGTGGTGCCCTGGGCTATTTTCACAAGTAGGACACGTGTCGATGACAAGCACCCCTTTTGCCTTCCAAAACTTGCTCCGCTGTGCTGCTTGGCCAGGGAGGCATGAAAAGCGCTCTCCTGCCTGCCCTGCGCTTGCATCGCATGCAGGGAGAGCTGAAAAGCTGCAGCTCCGCATGGTGCAGCAAGCCTGCAGCCCTTCCAAGCACAGGCTGTTTTGCACAAGCAAGGACACCTCGGGAAACGGAGCCAAGGCAAGAGCAGAGCTCGCTCCTGCTCCAAACCTGCAATGGGCAAAAGAGCCAGGGAGCGCCAGGGCACGAGGGGCGCCTCGCAGGTGCAAGAGCAGCGGGCAAGAACTGAGCCCAAAGGGCCCAGAGGAGCCCTGACAAGGGGCTGCGCTCAATGCTACGCAGGAGAAGAAGCAACCCCCGGGGGCCACCCTGGGCGTCCGCCCCGGGAGTCTAGAAAGCGTCCTCCCCCCGCATGCGGGGCACGAGGGCCACCTTCGTGGAGCAGGAGCAGCAGGCACCTAGCCAAAACGGCCCAAAGGAGCCCTGGCACGGGGCCGTGCTCAGTGCTGCAGAGGAAGGCAAAAAACCCCCGGGGACACTTGCTAGCCCACCGTGGGGGGAAAAAAAGCCTTCCTCCCCGCAGCTGCAGGGCACGAGAGGCCACCTTCGTGGTGCATGAGCAGCAGGCAGTAACCCAGCCAAAATGGCCCAGAGGAGCCCTGACAAGTGCTCATGCTCAATGCTGCAGAGGAAGGCAAAAAACCCCCGGGCACCACAGCCACTCTGCCCCGGGGCAAAATTCCTTCCTGACCCCAGCGTCGCCGGCCATGGGCTATTCCCTCAGCACGTGAGCAAGACCTGCCTCCTCGGCCCGCAGGCTGCTCATGCCTCCCAGGAGATGCCCAACCCCGATTCTCCCTCCACCTGCTGCCACCTCAGGGCCTTCCCAGAGGGGCAAAACGCCCCCGGTCTGATCCATCTGGGGGACAACGATCCTTCCGGCGCCTGGCAAGGCACCAGCGGCTGCTCCAAAGCACCGGCACCCCCGCCAACATCTCTGCATCCCATTCCTCACGGCTGCTGACACTGGCTCCGCAGGGGATGAGGATGGCGAGCTCTGCAGTGCTCCTCAGGAAGCCATTCCCTTGCTCTTGCCACTGCTAGCCAGCTGAAAAGGCCAGCCAGCCTCACCAACCTCCAGCTGTTGGGGGTTCTTCTCGTCTCCAGCAGCCTCGTCGAGCCCCCTCCGGCCTTCCTCCCTCAGCCCTCGCCAAGTAATTCCACCGCCTCCTCAAGGACTTCCTCTCGCACGTCTTGGCGCTGCCCCCAGGCCAGCTATGGCAGCGCGACGCGGGAGCGTGCTCCCTTTTATGCTGCCCCGGGGCATGGTGACTGCTGCGTTGCCGGGTGCTGGCACTGTGACACGGGGGTGACGGGGCCCCCCCTGCGCAGCCCCGCCCGCCGGCCCTCCGCCCAGCATCCTTCCCAGGAAGGCCTTTGGGCTGCTGGCCCCGAGGCAGCCCCTGGGCCCAGGAGCCTCAGGGGGCTGTCCCTGCCCTTGCTGGCCATGCCCTGGGCACAGCTGCTGGGCGTCCCGCTAAATACATCTGGACATTCAGACTACGTCGTCAAGGCTGTTTGTCCCATCTGCATTCCTTTGGTTGCGGGGATGCCAGAGGTGAAAGCAAGGCTTTTGCTTCCCTCGGCGTGAACTGGGCAGAGACGGAGAGCACGTGCAGGATGGCCTCGCCGTTCCTGACCCATGCACCAAGGCACATTTGCTACTCCCCTGCTTATGGGGAGGTCTTCTTCTGGGAAAGAAGTCCCAAATCCTTTTCTCTTCTTGACCATCTTTTTCCTTGCACTCAAGAGCTTTTCTCCTCCCTTGGCCTTCACCCTCAATCCCTTTCCGGAAAGTGACGGCAGCCCTCTCAGCCTTTGCCTTGCTCCTGCTAGTCGTCTTCACCTCAGCTAGAGAGTCCGGAAGGATCGCTGCAGGTCCCTTCCAACTCAGCCCTTCTCTTCTCTTCACCTCTAGTCTATTCCCTGCACTCACGATGAGGCGAATAACAAGGAGACCACTATTTGCCTGAAATGCCAGGGGGTTTACAGCTCCAGAAACACTTTCGAGGACACAAATCAAAAAGGATACAAGTAGAAAGAGGATTTGATTTCAGTTGATTTGACTTGATTTTACTTCATTTTATTTTCTGTCTTGTTAGGTTGGTTTATGTTAGTTTAGTTTCGTTTCTTTCCTGTGATGTTATTGGATTTGATTTGATTCTATTTTCTTTGGGGTTATTTCTTATGATTTTATTTTATGTTGGTTTATCTTATTTTATTTGACCTTGCTTTACGCGTTTTTATTTCGGTTTGTTCTTTTATTATTTTGTTTCATTTTATTTGGTCTTATTTTGGTTTAGGCTCTTTTAGGCTATTTTGCTGAATCTCTTTCAGAGCCGAGGCTCACAAGCATGAACACAATGCGCATGTGCAGCCAGGAGCAGGCTGATGTGTTGTTCAGTTTAGTTTGAAAAAGCATCCCTTGCAGTCTGGCAAAGGAAAGCTGCAGAAAGGAGCAGCAGGAAGACAGGCCAAGCAGTCCCTCGTTTCTCAACAGTGCAGAAGAACTTGAAGAAGGAGGATGGCTACCGACCACACACCGAAAAGCAGAAGAAGAGGAGGGGTGTGCTGCCCTGGGCTATTTTCACAAGTAGGACACGTGTCGATGACAAGCACCCCTTTTGCCTTCCAAAACTTGCTCCGCTGTGCTGCTTGGCCAGGGAGGCATGAAAAGCGCTCTCCTGCCTGCCCTGCGCTTGCATCGCATGCAGGGAGAGCTGAAAAGCTGCAGCTCCGCATGGTGCAGCAAGCCTGCAGCCCTTCCAAGCACAGGCTGTTTTGCACAAGCAAGGACACCTCGGGAAACGCAGCCAAGGCAAGAGCAGAGCTCGCTCCTGCTCCAAACCTGCAATGGGCAAAAGAGCCAGGGAGCGCCAGGGCACGAGGGGCGCCTCGCAGGTGCAAGAGCAGCGGGCAAGAACTGAGCCCAAAGGGCCCAGAGGAGCCCTGACAAGGGGCTGCGCTCAATGCTACGCAGGAGAAGAAGCAACCCCCGGGGGCCACCCTGGGCGTCCGCCCCGGGAGTCTAGAAAGCGTCCTCCCCCCGCATGCGGGGCACGAGGGCCACCTTCGTGGAGCAGGAGCAGCAGGCACCTAGCCAAAACGGCCCAAAGGAGCCCTGGCACGGGGCCGTGCTCAGTGCTGCAGAGGAAGGCAAAAAACCCCCGGGGACACTTGCTAGCCCACCGTGGGGGGAAAAAAAGCCTTCCTCCCCGCAGCTGCAGGGCACGAGAGGCCACCTTCTTGGTGCATGAGCAGCAGGCAGTAACCCAGCCAAAATGGCCCAGAGGAGCCCTGACAAGTGCTCATGCTCAATGCTGCAGAGGAAGGCAAAAAACCCCCGGGCACCACAGCCACTCTGCCCCGGGGCAAAATTCCTTCCTGACCCCAGCGTCGCCGGCCATGGGCTATTCCCTCAGCACGTGAGCAAGACCTGCCTCCTCGGCCCGCAGGCTGCTCACGCCTCCCAGGAGATGCCCAGCCCCGATTCTCCCTCCACCTGCTGCCACCTCAGGGCCTTCCCAGAGGGGCAAAACGCCCCCGGCCTCATCCATCTGGGGGACAACGATCCTTCCGGCGCCTGGCAAGGCACCAGCGGCTGCTCCAAAGCACCGGCACCCCCGCCAACATCTCTGCATCCCATTCCTCACGGCTGCTGACACTGGCTCCGCAGGGGATGAGGATGGCGAGCTCTGCAGTGCTCCTCAGGAAGCCATTCCCTTGCTCTTGCCACTGCTAGCCAGCTGAAAAGGCCAGCCAGCCTCACCAACCTCCAGCTGTTGGGGGTTCTTCTCGTCTCCAGCAGCCTCGTCGAGCCCCCTCCGGCCTTCCTCCCTCAGCCCTCGCCAAGTAATTCCACCGCCTCCTCAAGGACTTCCTCTCGCACGTCTTGGCGCTGCCCCCAGGCCAGCTATGGCAGCGCGACGCGGGAGCGTGCTCCCTTTTATGCTGCCCCGGGGCATGGTGACTGCTGCGTTGCCGGGTGCTGGCACTGTGACACGGGGGTGACGGGGCCCCCCCTGCGCAGCCCCGCCCGCCGGCCCTCCGCCCAGCATCCTTCCCAGGAAGGCCTTTGGGCTGCTGGCCCCGAGGCAGCCCCTGGGCCCAGGAGCCTCAGGGGGCTGTCCCTGCCCTTGCTGGCCATGCCCTGGGCACAGCTGCTGGGCGTCCCGCTAAATACATCTGGACATTCAGACTACGTCGTCAAGGCTGTTTGTCCCATCTGCATTCCTTTGGTTGCGGGGATGCCAGAGGTGAAAGCAAGGCTTTTGCTTCCCTCGGCGTGAACTGGGCAGAGACGGAGAGCACGTGCAGGATGGCCTCGCCGTTCCTGACCCATGCACCAAGGCACATTTGCTACTCCCCTGCTTATGGGGAGGTCTTCTTCTGGGAAAGAAGTCCCAAATCCTTTTCTCTTCTTGACCATCTTTTTCCTTTCACTCAAGAGCTTTTCTCCTCCCTTGGCCTTCACCCTCAATCCCTTTCCGGAAAGTGACGGCAGCCCTCTCAGCCTTTGCCTTGCTCCTGCTAGTCGTCTTCACCTCAGCTAGAGAGTCCGGAAGGATCGCTGCAGGTCCCTTCCAACTCAGCCCTTCTCTTCTCTTCACCTCTAGTCTATTCCCTGCACTCACGATGAGGCGAATAACAAGGAGACCACTATTTGCCTGAAATGCCAGGGGGTTTACAGCTCCAGAAACACTTTCGAGGACACAAATCAAAAAGGATACAAGTAGAAAGAGGATTTGATTTCAGTTGATTTGACTTGATTTTACTTCATTTTATTTTCTGTCTTGTTAGGTTGGTTTATGTTAGTTTAGTTTCGTTTCTTTCCTGTGATGTTATTGGATTTGATTTGATTCTATTTTCTTTGGGGTTATTTCTTATGATTTTATTTTATGTTGGTTTATCTTATTTTATTTGACCTTGCTTTACGCGTTTTTATTTCGGTTTGTTCTTTTATTATTTTGTTTCATTTTATTTGGTCTTATTTTGGTTTAGGCTCTTTTAGGCTATTTTGCTGAATCTCTTTCAGAGCCGAGGCTCACAAGCATGAACACAATGCGCATGTGCAGCCAGGAGCAGGCTGATGTGTTCTTTAGTTTAGTTTGAAAAAGCATCCCTTGCAGTCTGGCAAAGGAAAGCTGCAGAAAGGAGCAGCAGGAAGACAGGCCAAGCAGTCCCTCGTTTCTCAACAGTGCAGAAGAACTTGAAGAAGGAGGATGGCTACCGACCACACACCGAAAAGCAGAAGAAGAGGAGGGGTGTGCTGCCCTGGGCTATTTTCACAAGTAGGACACGTGTCGATGACAAGCACCCCTTTTGCCTTCCAAAACTTGCTCCGCTGTGCTGCTTGGCCAGGGAGGCATGAAAAGCGCTCTCCTGCCTGCCCTGCGCTTGCATCGCATGCAGGGAGAGCTGAAAAGCTGCAGCTCCGCATGGTGCAGCAAGCCTGCAGCCCTTCCCAGCACAGGCTGTTTTGCACAAGCAAGGACACCTCGGGAAACGGAGCCAAGGCAAGAGCAGAGCTCGCTCCTGCTCCAAACCTGCAATGGGCAAAAGAGCCAGGGAGCGCCAGGGCACGAGGGGCGCCTCGCAGGTGCAAGAGCAGCGGGCAAGAACTGAGCCCAAAGGGCCCAGAGGAGCCCTGACAAGGGGCTGCGCTCAATGCTACGCAGGAGAAGAAGCAACCCCCGGGGGCCACCCTGGGCGTCCGCCCCGGGAGTCTAGAAAGCGTCCTCCCCCCGCATGCGGGGCACGAGGGCCACCTTCGTGGAGCAGGAGCAGCAGGCACCTAGCCAAAACGGCCCAAAGGAGCCCTGGCAAGGGGCCGTGCTCAGTGCTGCAGAGGAAGGCAAAAAACCCCCGGGGACACTTGCTAGCCCACCGTGGGGGGAAAAAAGCCTTCCTCCCCGCAGCTGCAGGGCACGAGAGGCCACCTTCGTGGTGCATGAGCAGCAGGCAGTAACCCAGCCAAAATGGCCCAGAGGAGCCCTGACAAGTGCTCATGCTCAATGCTGCAGAGGAAGGCAAAAAACCCCCGGGCACCACAGCCACTCTGCCCCGGGGCAAAATTCCTTCCTGACCCCAGCGTCGCCGGCCATGGGCTATTCCCTCAGCACGTGAGCAAGACCTGCCTCCTCGGCCCGCAGGCTGCTCACGCCTCCCAGGAGATGCCCAGCCCCGATTCTCCCTCCACCTGCTGCCACCTCAGGGCCTTCCCAGAGGGGCAAAACGCCCCCGGCCTCATCCATCTGGGGGACAACGATCCTTCCGGCGCCTGGCAAGGCACCAGCGGCTGCTCCAAAGCACCGGCACCCCCGCCAACATCTCTGCATCCCATTCCTCACGGCTGCTGACACTGGCTCCGCAGGGGATGAGGATGGCGAGCTCTGCAGTGCTCCTCAGGAAGCCATTCCCTTGCTCTTGCCACTGCTAGCCAGCTGAAAAGGCCAGCCAGCCTCACCAACCTCCAGCTGTTGGGGGTTCTTCTCGTCTCCAGCAGCCTCGTCGAGCCCCCTCCGGCCTTCCTCCCTCAGCCCTCGCCAAGTAATTCCACCGCCTCCTCAAGGACTTCCTCTCGCACGTCTTGGCGCTGCCCCCAGGCCAGCTATGGCAGCGCGACGCGGGAGCGTGCTCCCTTTTATGCTGCCCCGGGGCATGGTGACTGCTGCGTTGCCGGGTGCTGGCACTGTGACACGGGGGTGACGGGGCCCCCCCTGCGCAGCCCCGCCCGCCGGCCCTCCGCCCAGCATCCTTCCCAGGAAGGCCTTTGGGCTGCTGGCCCCGAGGCAGCCCCTGGGCCCAGGAGCCTCAGGGGGCTGTCCCTGCCCTTGCTGGCCATGCCCTGGGCACAGCTGCTGGGCGTCCCGCTAAATACATCTGGACATTCAGACTACGTCGTCAAGGCTGTTTGTCCCATCTGCATTCCTTTGGTTGTGGGGATGCCAGAGGTGAAAGCAAGGCTTTTGCTTCCCTCGGCGTGAACTGGGCAGAGACGGAGAGCACGTGCAGGATGGCCTCGCCGTTCCTGACCCATGCACCAAGGCACATTTGCTACTCCCCTGCTTATGCTGAGGTCTTCTTCTGGGAAAGAAGTCCCAAATCCTTTTCTCTTCTTGACCATCTTTTTCCTTGCACTCAAGAGCTTTTCTCCTCCCTTGGCCTTCACCCTCAATCCCTTTCCGGAAAGTGACGGCAGCCCTCTCAGCCTTTGCCTTGCTCCTGCTAGTCGTCTTCACCTCAGCTAGAGAGTCCGGAAGGATCGCTGCAGGTCCCTTCCAACTCAACCCTTCTCTTCTCTTCACTTGTGTTCTATTCCCTGCACTCACGATGAGGCGAATAACAAGGAGACCACTGTTTGCCTGAAATGCCAGGGGGTTTACAGCTCCAGAAACACTTTCGAGGACACAAATCAAAAAGGATACAAGTAGAAAGAGGATTTGATTTCAGTTGATTTGACTTGATTTTACTTCATTTTATTTTCTGTCTTGTTAGGTTGGTTTATGTTAGTTTAGTTTCGTTTCTTTCCTGTGATGTTATTGGATTTGATTTGATTCTATTTTCTTTGGGGTTATTTCTTATGATTTTATTTTATGTTGGTTTATCTTATTTTATTTGACCTTGCTTTACGCGTTTTTATTTTGGTTTGTTCTTTTATTATTTTGTTTCATTTTATTTGGTCTTATTTTGGTTTAGGCTCTTTTAGGCTATTTTGCTGAATCTCTTTCAGAGCCGAGGCTCACAAGCATGAACACAATGCGCATGTGCAGCCAGGAGCAGGCTGATGTGTTCTTTAGTTTAGTTTGAAAAAGCATCCCTTGCAGTCTGGCAAAGGAAAGCTGCAGAAAGGAGCAGCAGGAAGACAGGCCAAGCAGTCCCTCGTTTCTCAACAGTGCAGAAGAACTTGAAGAAGGAGGATGGCTACCGACCACACACCGAAAAGCAGAAGAAGAGGAGGGGTGTGGTGCCCTGGGCTATTTTCACAAGTAGGACACGTGTCGATGACAAGCACCCCTTTTGCCTTCCAAAACTTGCTCCGCTGTGCTGCTTGGCCAGGGAGGCATGAAAAGCGCTCTCCTGCCTGCCCTGCGCTTGCATCGCATGCAGGGAGAGCTGAAAAGCTGCAGCTCCGCATGGTGCAGCAAGCCTGCAGCCCTTCCAAGCACAGGCTGTTTTGCACAAGCAAGGACACCTCGGGAAACGGAGCCAAGGCAAGAGCAGAGCTCGCTCCTGCTCCAAACCTGCAATGGGCAAAAGAGCCAGGGCGCGCCAGGGCACGAGGGGCGCCTCGCAGGTGCAAGAGCAGCGGGCAAGAACTGAGCCCAAAGGGCCCAGAGGAGCCCTGACAAGGGGCTGCGCTCAATGCTACGCAGGAGAAGAAGCAACCCCCGGGGGCCACCCTGGGCGTCCGCCCCGGGAGTCTAGAAAGCGTCCTCCCCCCGCATGCGGGGCACGAGGGCCACCTTCGTGGAGCAGGAGCAGCAGGCACCTAGCCAAAACGGCCCAAAGGAGCCCTGGCACGGGGCCGTGCTCAGTGCTGCAGAGGAAGGCAAAAAACCCCCGGGGACACTTGCTAGCCCACCGTGGGGGGAAAAAAAGCCTTCCTCCCCGCAGCTGCAGGGCACGAGAGGCCACCTTCGTGGTGCATGAGCAGCAGGCAGTAACCCAGCCAAAATGGCCCAGAGGAGCCCTGACAAGTGCTCATGCTCAATGCTGCAGAGGAAGGCAAAAAACCCCCGGGCACCACAGCCACTCTGCCCCGGGGCAAAATTCCTTCCTGACCCCAGCGTCGCCGGCCATGGGCTATTCCCTCAGCACGTGAGCAAGACCTGCCTCCTCGGCCCGCAGGCTGCTCACGCCTCCCAGGAGATGCCCAACCCCGATTCTCCCTCCACCTGCTGCCACCTCAGGGCCTTCCCAGAGGGGCAAAACGCCCCCGGCCTGATCCATCTGGGGGACAACGATCCTTCCGGCGCCTGGCAAGGCACCAGCGGCTGCTCCAAAGCACCGGCACCCCCGCCAACATCTCTGCATCCCATTCCTCACGGCTGCTGACACTGGCTCCGCAGGGGATGAGGATGGCGAGCTCTGCAGTGCTCCTCAGGAAGCCATTCCCTTGCTCTTGCCACTGCTAGCCAGCTGAAAAGGCCAGCCAGCCTCACCAACCTCCAGCTGTTGGGGGTTCTTCTCGTCTCCAGCAGCCTCGTCGAGCCCCCTCCGGCCTTCCTCCCTCAGCCCTCGCCAAGTAATTCCACCGCCTCCTCAAGGACTTCCTCTCGCACATCTTGGCGCTGCCCGCAGGCCAGCTATGGCAGCGCGACGCGGGAGCGTGCTCCCTTTTATGCTGCCCCGGGGCATGGTGACTGCTGCGTTGCCGGGTGCTGGCACTGTGACACGGGGGTGACGGGGCCCCCCCTGCGCAGCCCTGCCCGCCGGCCCTCCGCCCAGCATCCTTCCCAGGAAGGCCTTTGGGCTGCTGGCCCCGAGGCAGCCCCTGGGCCCAGGAGCCTCAGGGGGCTGTCCCTGCCCTTGCTGGCCATGCCCTGGGCACAGCTGCTGGGCGTCCCACTAAATACATCTGGACATTCAGACTACGTCGTCAAGGCTGTTTGTCCCATCTGCATTCCTTTGGTTGCGGGGATGCCAGAGGTGAAAGCAAGGCTTTTGCTTCCCTCGGCGTGAACTGGGCAGAGACGGAGAGCACGTGCAGGATGGCCTCGCCGTTCCTGACCCATGCACCAAGGCACATTTGCTACTCCCCTGCTTATGGGGAGGTCTTCTTCTGGGAAAGAAGTCCCAAATCCTTTTCTCTTCTTGACCATCTTTTTCCTTGCACTCAAGAGCTTTTCTCCTCCCTTGGCCTTCACCCTCAATCCCTTTCCGGAAAGTGACGGCAGCCCTCTCAGCCTTTGCCTTGCTCCTGCTAGTCGTCTTCACCTCAGCTAGAGAGTCCGGAAGGATCGCTGCAGGTCCCTTCCAACTCAGCCCTTCTCTTCTCTTCACCTCTAGTCTATTCCCTGCACTCACGATGAGGCGAATAACAAGGAGACCACTGTTTGCCTGAAATGCCAGGGGGTTTACAGCTCCAGAAACACTTTCGAGGACACAAATCAAAAAGGATACAAGTAGAAAGAGGATTTGATTTCAGTTGATTTGACTTGATTTTACTTCATTTTATTTTCTGTCTTGTTAGGTTGGTTTATGTTAGTTTAGTTTCGTTTCTTTCCTGTGATGTTATTGGATTTGATTTGATTCTATTTTCTTTGGGGTTATTTCTTATGATTTTATTTTATGTTGGTTTATCTTATTTTATTTGACCTTGCTTTACGCGTTTTTATTTCGGTTTGTTCTTTTATTATTTTGTTTCATTTTATTTGGTCTTATTTTGGTTTAGGCTCTTTTAGGCTATTTTGCTGAATCTCTTTCAGAGCCGAGGCTCACAAGCATGAACACAATGCGCATGTGCAGCCAGGAGCAGGCTGATGTGTTCTTTAGTTTAGTTTGAAAAAGCATCCCTTGCAGTCTGGCAAAGGAAAGCTGCAGAAAGGAGCAGCAGGAAGACAAGCCGAGCAGTCCCTCGTTTCTCAACAGTGCAGAAGAACTTGAAGAAGGAGGATGGCTACCGACCACACACCGAAAAGCAGAAGAAGAGGAGGGGTGTGGTGCCCTGGGCTATTTTCACAAGTAGGACACGTGTCGATGACAAGCACCCCTTTTGCCTTCCAAAACTTGCTCCGCTGTGCTGCTTGGCCAGGGAGGCATGAAAAGCGCTCTCCTGCCTGCCCTGCGCTTGCATCGCATGCAGGGGGAGCTGAAAAGCTGCAGCTCCGCATGGTGCAGCAAGCCTGCAGCCCTTCCAAGCACAGGCTGTTTTGCACAAGCAAGGACACCTCGGGAAACGGAGCCAAGGCAAGAGCAGAGCTCGCTCCTGCTCCAAACCTGCAATGGGCAAAAGAGCCAGGGAGCGCCAGGGCACGAGGGGCGCCTCGCAGGTGCAAGAGCAGCGGGCAAGAACTGAGCCCAAAGGGCCCAGAGGAGCCCTGACAAGGGGCTGCGCTCAATGCTACGCAGGAGAAGAAGCAACCCCGGGGGGCCACCCTGGGCGTCCGCCCCGGGAGTCTAGAAAGCGTCCTCCCCCCGCATGCGGGGCACGAGGGCCACCTTCGTGGAGCAGGAGCAGCAGGCACCTAGCCAAAACGGCCCAAAGGAGCCCTGGCACGGGGCCGTGCTCAGTGCTGCAGAGGAAGGCAAAAAACCCCCGGGGACACTTGCTAGCCCACCGTGGGGGGAAAAAAAGCCTTCCTCCCCGCAGCTGCAGGGCACGAGAGGCCACCTTCGTGGTGCATGAGCAGCAGGCAGTAACCCAGCCAAAATGGCCCAGAGGAGCCCTGACAAGTGCTCATGCTCAATGCTGCAGAGGAAGGCAAAAAACCCCCGGGCACCACAGCCACTCTGCCCCGGGGCAAAATTCCTTCCTGACCCCAGCGTCGCCGGCCATGGGCTATTCCCTCAGCACGTGAGCAAGACCTGCCTCCTCGGCCCGCAGGCTGCTCACGCCTCCCAGGAGATGCCCAACCCCGATTCTCCCTCCACCTGCTGCCACCTCAGGGCCTTCCCAGAGGGGCAAAACGCCCCCGGTCTGATCCATCTGGGGGACAACGATCCTTCCGGCGCCTGGCAAGGCACCAGCGGCTGCTCCAAAGCACCGGCACCCCCGCCAACATCTCTGCATCCCATTCCTCACGGCTGCTGACACTGGCTCCGCAGGGGATGAGGATGGCGAGCTCTGCAGTGCTCCTCAGGAAGCCATTCCCTTGCTCTTGCCACTGCTAGCCAGCTGAAAAGGCCAGCCAGCCTCACCAACCTCCAGCTGTTGGGGGTTCTTCTCGTCTCCAGCAGCCTCGTCGAGCCCCCTCCGGCCTTCCTCCCTCAGCCCTCGCCAAGTAATTCCACCGCCTCCTCAAGGACTTCCTCTCGCACATCTTGGCGCTGCCCCCAGGCCAGCTATGGCAGCGCGACGCGGGAGCGTGCTCCCTTTTATGCTGCCCCGGGGCATGGTGACTGCTGCGTTGCCGGGTGCTGGCACTGTGACACGGGGGTGACGGGGCCCCCCCTGCGCAGCCCCGCCCGCCGGCCCTCCGCCCAGCATCCTTCCCAGGAAGGCCTTTGGGCTGCTGGCCCCGAGGCAGCCCCTGGGCCCAGGAGCCTCAGGGGGCTGTCCCTGCCCTTGCTGGCCATGCCCTGGGCACAGCTGCTGGGCGTCCCGCTAAATACATCTGGACATTCAGACTACGTCGTCAAGGCTGTTTGTCCCATCTGCATTCCTTTGGTTGCGGGGATGCCAGAGGTGAAAGCAAGGCTTTTGCTTCCCTCGGCGTGAACTGGGCAGAGACGGAGAGCACGTGCAGGATGGCCTCGCCGTTCCTGACCCATGCACCAAGGCACATTTGCTACTCCCCTGCTTATGCTGAGGTCTTCTTCTGGGAAAGAAGTCCCAAATCCTTTTCTCTTCTTGACCATCTTTTTCCTTGCACTCAAGAGCTTTTCTCCTCCCTTGGCCTTCACCCTCAATCCCTTTCCGGAAAGTGACGGCAGCCCTCTCAGCCTTTGCCTTGCTCCTGCTAGTCGTCTTCACCTCAGCTAGAGAGTCCGGAAGGATCGCTGCAGGTCCCTTCCAACTCAGCCCTTCTCTTCTCTTCACCTCTAGTCTATTCCCTGCACTCACGATGAGGCGAATAACAAGGAGACCACTATTTGCCTGAAATGCCAGGGGGTTTACAGCTCCAGAAACACTTTCGAGGACACAAATCAAAAAGGATACAAGTAGAAAGAGGATTTGATTTCAGTTGATTTGACTTGATTTTACTTCATTTTATTTTCTGTCTTGTTAGGTTGGTTTACGTTAGTTTAGTTTCGTTTCTTTCCTGTGATGTTATTGGATTTGATTTGATTCTATTTTCTTTGGGGTTATTTCTTATGATTTTATTTTATGTTGGTTTATCTTATTTTATTTGACCTTGCTTTACGCGTTTTTATTTTGGTTTGTTCTTTTATTATTTTGTTTCATTTTATTTGGTCTTATTTTGGTTTAGGCTCTTTTAGGCTATTTTGCTGAATCTCTTTCAGAGCCGAGGCTCACAAGCATGAACACAATGCGCATGTGCAGCCAGGAGCAGGCTGATGTGTTCTTTAGTTTAGTTTGAAAAAGCATCCCTTGCAGTCTGGCAAAGGAAAGCTGCAGAAAGGAGCAGCAGGAAGACAGGCCAAGCAGTCCCTCGTTTCTCAACAGTGCAGAAGAACTTGAAGAAGGAGGATGGCTACCGACCACACACCGAAAAGCAGAAGAAGAGGAGGGGTGTGGTGCCCTGGGCTATTTTCACAAGTAGGACACGTGTCGATGACAAGCACCCCTTTTGCCTTCCAAAACTTGCTCCGCTGTGCTGCTTGGCCAGGGAGGCATGAAAAGCGCTCTCCTGCCTGCCCTGCGCTTGCATCGCATGCAGGGAGAGCTGAAAAGCTGCAGCTCCGCATGGTGCAGCAAGCCTGCAGCCCTTCCAAGCACAGGCTGTTTTGCACAAGCAAGGACACCTCGGGAAACGCAGCCAAGGCAAGAGCAGAGCTCGCTCCTGCTCCAAACCTGCAATGGGCAAAAGAGCCAGGGAGCGCCAGGGCACGAGGGGCGCCTCGCAGGTGCAAGAGCAGCGGGCAAGAACTGAGCCCAAAGGGCCCAGAGGAGCCCTGACAAGGGGCTGCGCTCAATGCTACGCAGGAGAAGAAGCAACCCCCGGGGGCCACCCTGGGCGTCCGCCCCGGGAGTCTAGAAAGCGTCCTCCCCCCGCATGCGGGGCACGAGGGCCACCTTCGTGGAGCAGGAGCAGCAGGCACCTAGCCAAAACGGCCCAAAGGAGCCCTGGCACGGGGCCGTGCTCAGTGCTGCAGAGGAAGGCAAAAAACCCCCGGGGACACTTGCTAGCCCACCGTGGGGGGAAAAAAAGCCTTCCTCCCCGCAGCTGCAGGGCACGAGAGGCCACCTTCGTGGTGCATGAGCAGCAGGCAGTAACCCAGCCAAAATGGCCCAGAGGAGCCCTGACAAGTGCTCATGCTCAATGCTGCAGAGGAAGGCAAAAAACCCCCGGGCACCACAGCCACTCTGCCCCGGGGCAAAATTCCTTCCTGACCCCAGCGTCGCCGGCCATGGGCTATTCCCTCAGCACGTGAGCAAGACCTGCCTCCTCGGCCCGCAGGCTGCTCACGCCTCCCAGGAGATGCCCAACCCCGATTCTCCCTCCACCTGCTGCCACCTCAGGGCCTTCCCAGAGGGGCAAAACGCCCCCGGCCTGATCCATCTGGGGGACAACGATCCTTCCGGCGCCTGGCAAGGCACCAGCGGCTGCTCCAAAGCACCGGCACCCCCGCCAACATCTCTGCATCCCATTCCTCACGGCTGCTGACACTGGCTCCGCAGGGGATGAGGATGGCGAGCTCTGCAGTGCTCCTCAGGAAGCCATTCCCTTGCTCTTGCCACTGCTAGCCAGCTGAAAAGGCCAGCCAGCCTCACCAACCTCCAGCTGTTGGGGGTTCTTCTCGTCTCCAGCAGCCTCGTCGAGCCCCCTCCGGCCTTCCTCCCTCAGCCCTCGCCAAGTAATTCCACCGCCTCCTCAAGGACTTCCTCTCGCACGTCTTGGCGCTGCCCCCAGGCCAGCTATGGCAGCGCGACGCGGGAGCGTGCTCCCTTTTATGCTGCCCCGGGGCATGGTGACTGCTGCGTTGCCGGGTGCTGGCACTGTGACACGGGGGTGACGGGGCCCCCCCTGCGCAGCCCCGCCCGCCGGCCCTCCGCCCAGCATCCTTCCCAGGAAGGCCTTTGGGCTGCTGGCCCCGAGGCAGCCCCTGGGCCCAGGAGCCTCAGGGGGCTGTCCCTGCCCTTGCTGGCCATGCCCTGGGCACAGCTGCTGGGCGTCCCGCTAAATACATCTGGACATTCAGACTACGTCGTCAAGGCTGTTTGTCCCATCTGCATTCCTTTGGTTGTGGGGATGCCAGAGGTGAAAGCAAGGCTTTTGCTTCCCTCGGCGTGAACTGGGCAGAGACGGAGAGCACGTGCAGGATGGCCTCGCCGTTCCTGACCCATGCACCAAGGCACATTTGCTACTCCCCTGCTTATGCTGAGGTCTTCTTCTGGGAAAGAAGTCCCAAATCCTTTTCTCTTCTTGACCATCTTTTTCCTTGCACTCAAGAGCTTTTCTCCTCCCTTGGCCTTCACCCTCAATCCCTTTCCGGAAAGTGACGGCAGCCCTCTCAGCCTTTGCCTTGCTCCTGCTAGTCGTCTTCACCTCAGCTAGAGAGTCCGGAAGGATCGCTGCAGGTCCCTTCCAACTCAACCCTTCTCTTCTCTTCACTTGTGTTCTATTCCCTGCACTCACGATGAGGCGAATAACAAGGAGACCACTGTTTGCCTGAAATGCCAGGGGGTTTACAGCTCCAGAAACACTTTCGAGGACACAAATCAAAAAGGATACAAGTAGAAAGAGGATTTGATTTCAGTTGATTTGACTTGATTTTACTTCATTTTATTTTCTGTCTTGTTAGGTTGGTTTATGTTAGTTTAGTTTCGTTTCTTTCCTGTGATGTTATTGGATTTGATTTGATTCTATTTTCTTTGGGGTTATTTCTTATGATTTTATTTTATGTTGGTTTATCTTATTTTATTTGACCTTGCTTTACGCGTTTTTATTTCGGTTTGTTCTTTTATTATTTTGTTTCATTTTATTTGGTCTTATTTTGGTTTAGGCTCTTTTAGGCTATTTTGCTGAATCTCTTTCAGAGCCGAGGCTCACAAGCATGAACACAATGCGCATGTGCAGCCAGGAGCAGGCTGATGTGTTCTTTAGTTTAGTTTGAAAAAGCATCCCTTGCAGTCTGGCAAAGGAAAGCTGCAGAAAGGAGCAGCAGGAAGACAGGCCAAGCAGTCCCTCGTTTCTCAACAGTGCAGAAGAACTTGAAGAAGGAGGATGGCTACCGACCACACACCGAAAAGCAGAAGAAGAGGAGGGGTGTGGTGCCCTGGGCTATTTTCACAAGTAGGACACGTGTCGATGACAAGCACCCCTTTTGCCTTCCAAAACTTGCTCCGCTGTGCTGCTTGGCCAGGGAGGCATGAAAAGCGCTCTCCTGCCTGCCCTGCGCTTGCATCGCATGCAGGGAGAGCTGAAAAGCTGCAGCTCCGCATGGTGCAGCAAGCCTGCAGCCCTTCCAAGCACAGGCTGTTTTGCACAAGCAAGGACACCTCGGGAAACGGAGCCAAGGCAAGAGCAGAGCTCGCTCCTGCTCCAAACCTGCAATGGGCAAAAGAGCCAGGGAGCGCCAGGGCACGAGGGGCGCCTCGCAGGTGCAAGAGCAGCGGGCAAGAACTGAGCCCAAAGGGCCCAGAGGAGCCCTGACAAGGGGCTGCGCTCAATGCTACGCAGGAGAAGAAGCAACCCCCGGGGGCCACCCTGGGCGTCCGCCCCGGGAGTCTAGAAAGCGTCCTCCCCCCGCATGCGGGGCACGAGGGCCACCTTCGTGGAGCAGGAGCAGCAGGCACCTAGCCAAAACGGCCCAAAGGAGCCCTGGCACGGGGCCGTGCTCAGTGCTGCAGAGGAAGGCAAAAAACCCCCGGGGACACTTGCTAGCCCACCGTGGGGGGAAAAAAAGCCTTCCTCCCCGCAGCTGCAGGGCACGAGAGGCCACCTTCGTGGTGCATGAGCAGCAGGCAGTAACCCAGCCAAAATGGCCCAGAGGAGCCCTGACAAGTGCTCATGCTCAATGCTGCAGAGGAAGGCAAAAAACCCCCGGGCACCACAGCCACTCTGCCCCGGGGCAAAATTCCTTCCTGACCCCAGCGTCGCCGGCCATGGGCTATTCCCTCAGCACGTGAGCAAGACCTGCCTCCTCGGCCCGCAGGCTGCTCACGCCTCCCAGGAGATGCCCAACCCCGATTCTCCCTCCACCTGCTGCCACCTCAGGGCCTTCCCAGAGGGGCAAAACGCCCCCGGCCTGATCCATCTGGGGGACAACGATCCTTCCGGCGCCTGGCAAGGCACCAGCGGCTGCTCCAAAGCACCGGCACCCCCGCCAACATCTCTGCATCCCATTCCTCACGGCTGCTGACACTGGCTCCGCAGGGGATGAGGATGGCGAGCTCTGCAGTGCTCCTCAGGAAGCCATTCCCTTGCTCTTGCCACTGCTAGCCAGCTGAAAAGGCCAGCCAGCCTCACCAACCTCCAGCTGTTGGGGGTTCTTCTCGTCTCCAGCAGCCTCGTCGAGCCCCCTCCGGCCTTCCTCCCTCAGCCCTCGCCAAGTAATTCCACCGCCTCCTCAAGGACTTCCTCTCGCACATCTTGGCGCTGCCCCCAGGCCAGCTATGGCAGCGCGACGCGGGAGCGTGCTCCCTTTTATGCTGCCCCGGGGCATGGTGACTGCTGCGTTGCCGGGTGCTGGCACTGTGACACGGGGGTGACGGGGCCCCCCCTGCGCAGCCCTGCCCGCCGGCCCTCCGCCCAGCATCCTTCCCAGGAAGGCCTTTGGGCTGCTGGCCCCGAGGCAGCCCCTGGGCCCAGGAGCCTCAGGGGGCTGTCCCTGCCCTTGCTGGCCATGCCCTGGGCACAGCTGCTGGGCGTCCCACTAAATACATCTGGACATTCAGACTACGTCGTCAAGGCTGTTTGTCCCATCTGCATTCCTTTGGTTGCGGGGATGCCAGAGGTGAAAGCAAGGCTTTTGCTTCCCTCGGCGTGAACTGGGCAGAGACGGAGAGCACGTGCAGGATGGCCTCGCCGTTCCTGACCCATGCACCAAGGCACATTTGCTACTCCCCTGCTTATGGGGAGGTCTTCTTCTGGGAAAGAAGTCCCAAATCCTTTTCTCTTCTTGACCATCTTTTTCCTTGCACTCAAGAGCTTTTCTCCTCCCTTGGCCTTCACCCTCAATCCCTTTCCGGAAAGTGACGGCAGCCCTCTCAGCCTTTGCCTTGCTCCTGCTAGTCGTCTTCACCTCAGCTAGAGAGTCCGGAAGGATCGCTGCAGGTCCCTTCCAACTCAGCCCTTCTCTTCTCTTCACCTCTAGTCTATTCCCTGCACTCACGATGAGGCGAATAACAAGGAGACCACTGTTTGCCTGAAATGCCAGGGGGTTTACAGCTCCAGAAACACTTTCGAGGACACAAATCAAAAAGGATACAAGTAGAAAGAGGATTTGATTTCAGTTGATTTGACTTGATTTTACTTCATTTTATTTTCTGTCTTGTTAGGTTGGTTTATGTTAGTTTAGTTTCGTTTCTTTCCTGTGATGTTATTGGATTTGATTTGATTCTATTTTCTTTGGGGTTATTTCTTATGATTTTATTTTATGTTGGTTTATCTTATTTTATTTGACCTTGCTTTACGCGTTTTTATTTCGGTTTGTTCTTTTATTATTTTGTTTCATTTTATTTGGTCTTATTTTGGTTTAGGCTCTTTTAGGCTATTTTGCTGAATCTCTTTCAGAGCCGAGGCTCACAAGCATGAACACAATGCGCATGTGCAGCCAGGAGCAGGCTGATGTGTTCTTTAGTTTAGTTTGAAAAAGCATCCCTTGCAGTCTGGCAAAGGAAAGCTGCAGAAAGGAGCAGCAGGAAGACAGGCCGAGCAGTCCCTCGTTTCTCAACAGTGCAGAAGAACTTGAAGAAGGAGGATGGCTACCGACCACACACCGAAAAGCAGCAGAAGAGGAGGGGTGTGCTGCCCTGGGCTATTTTCACAAGTAGGACACGTGTCGATGACAAGCACCCCTTTTGCCTTCCAAAACTTGCTCCGCTGTGCTGCTTGGCCAGGGAGGCATGAAAAGCGCTCTCCTGCCTGCCCTGCGCTTGCATCGCATGCAGGGGGAGCTGAAAAGCTGCAGCTCCGCATGGTGCAGCAAGCCTGCAGCCCTTCCAAGCACAGGCTGTTTTGCACAAGCAAGGACACCTCGGGAAACGGAGCCAAGGCAAGAGCAGAGCTCGCTCCTGCTCCAAACCTGCAATGGGCAAAAGAGCCAGGGAGCGCCAGGGCACGAGGGGCGCCTCGCAGGTGCAAGAGCAGCGGGCAAGAACTGAGCCCAAAGGGCCCAGAGGAGCCCTGACAAGGGGCTGCGCTCAATGCTACGCAGGAGAAGAAGCAACCCCGGGGGGCCACCCTGGGCGTCCGCCCCGGGAGTCTAGAAAGCGTCCTCCCCCCGCATGCGGGGCACGAGGGCCACCTTCGTGGAGCAGGAGCAGCAGGCACCTAGCCAAAACGGCCCAAAGGAGCCCTGGCACGGGGCCGTGCTCAGTGCTGCAGAGGAAGGCAAAAAACCCCCGGGGACACTTGCTAGCCCACCGTGGGGGGAAAAAAAGCCTTCCTCCCCGCAGCTGCAGGCCACGAGAGGCCACCTTCGTGGTGCATGAGCAGCAGGCAGTAACCCAGCCAAAATGGCCCAGAGGAGCCCTGACAAGTGCTCATGCTCAATGCTGCAGAGGAAGGCAAAAAACCCCCGGGCACCACAGCCACTCTGCCCCGGGGCAAAATTCCTTCCTGACCCCAGCGTCGCCGGCCATGGGCTATTCCCTCAGCACGTGAGCAAGACCTGCCTCCTCGGCCCGCAGGCTGCTCACGCCTCCCAGGAGATGCCCAACCCCGATTCTCCCTCCACCTGCTGCCACCTCAGGGCCTTCCCAGAGGGGCAAAACGCCCCCGGTCTGATCCATCTGGGGGACAACGATCCTTCCGGCGCCTGGCAAGGCACCAGCGGCTGCTCCAAAGCACCGGCACCCCCGCCAACATCTCTGCATCCCATTCCTCACGGCTGCTGACACTGGCTCCGCAGGGGATGAGGATGGCGAGCTCTGCAGTGCTCCTCAGGAAGCCATTCCCTTGCTCTTGCCACTGCTAGCCAGCTGAAAAGGCCAGCCAGCCTCACCAACCTCCAGCTGTTGGGGGTTCTTCTCGTCTCCAGCAGCCTCGTCGAGCCCCCTCCGGCCTTCCTCCCTCAGCCCTCGCCAAGTAATTCCACCGCCTCCTCAAGGACTTCCTCTCGCACATCTTGGCGCTGCCCCCAGGCCAGCTATGGCAGCGCGACGCGGGAGCGTGCTCCCTTTTATGCTGCCCCGGGGCATGGTGACTGCTGCGTTGCCGGGTGCTGGCACTGTGACACGGGGGTGACGGGGCCCCCCCTGCGCAGCCCCGCCCGCCGGCCCTCCGCCCAGCATCCTTCCCAGGAAGGCCTTTGGGCTGCTGGCCCCGAGGCAGCCCCTGGGCCCAGGAGCCTCAGGGGGCTGTCCCTGCCCTTGCTGGCCATGCCCTGGGCACAGCTGCTGGGCGTCCCGCTAAATACATCTGGACATTCAGACTACGTCGTCAAGGCTGTTTGTCCCATCTGCATTCCTTTGGTTGCGGGGATGCCAGAGGTGAAAGCAAGGCTTTTGCTTCCCTCGGCGTGAACTGGGCAGAGACGGAGAGCACGTGCAGGATGGCCTCGCCGTTCCTGACCCATGCACCAAGGCACATTTGCTACTCCCCTGCTTATGCTGAGGTCTTCTTCTGGGAAAGAAGTCCCAAATCCTTTTCTCTTCTTGACCATCTTTTTCCTTGCACTCAAGAGCTTTTCTCCTCCCTTGGCCTTCACCCTCAATCCCTTTCCGGAAAGTGACGGCAGCCCTCTCAGCCTTTGCCTTGCTCCTGCTAGTCGTCTTCACCTCAGCTAGAGAGTCCGGAAGGATCGCTGCAGGTCCCTTCCAACTCAGCCCTTCTCTTCTCTTCACCTCTAGTCTATTCCCTGCACTCACGATGAGGCGAATAACAAGGAGACCACTATTTGCCTGAAATGCCAGGGGGTTTACAGCTCCAGAAACACTTTCGAGGACACAAATCAAAAAGGATACAAGTAGAAAGAGGATTTGATTTCAGTTGATTTGACTTGATTTTACTTCATTTTATTTTCTGTCTTGTTAGGTTGGTTTACGTTAGTTTAGTTTCGTTTCTTTCCTGTGATGTTATTGGATTTGATTTGATTCTATTTTCTTTGGGGTTATTTCTTATGATTTTATTTTATGTTGGTTTATCTTATTTTATTTGACCTTGCTTTACGCGTTTTTATTTCGGTTTGTTCTTTTATTATTTTGTTTCATTTTATTTGGTCTTATTTTGGTTTAGGCTCTTTTAGGCTATTTTGCTGAATCTCTTTCAGAGCCGAGGCTCACAAGCATGAACACAATGCGCATGTGCAGCCAGGAGCAGGCTGATGTGTTCTTTAGTTTAGTTTGAAAAAGCATCCCTTGCAGTCTGGCAAAGGAAAGCTGCAGAAAGGAGCAGCAGGAAGACAGGCCAAGCAGTCCCTCGTTTCTCAACAGTGCAGAAGAACTTGAAGAAGGAGGATGGCTACCGACCACACACCGAAAAGCAGAAGAAGAGGAGGGGTGTGCTGCCCTGGGCTATTTTCACAAGTAGGACACGTGTCGATGACAAGCACCCCTTTTGCCTTCCAAAACTTGCTCCGCTGTGCTGCTTGGCCAGGGAGGCATGAAAAGCGCTCTCCTGCCTGCCCTGCGCTTGCATCGCATGCAGGGAGAGCTGAAAAGCTGCAGCTCCGCATGGTGCAGCAAGCCTGCAGCCCTTCCAAGCACAGGCTGTTTTGCACAAGCAAGGACACCTCGGGAAACGCAGCCAAGGCAAGAGCAGAGCTCGCTCCTGCTCCAAACCTGCAATGGGCAAAAGAGCCAGGGAGCGCCAGGGCACGAGGGGCGCCTCGCAGGTGCAAGAGCAGCGGGCAAGAACTGAGCCCAAAGGGCCCAGAGGAGCCCTGACAAGGGGCTGCGCTCAATGCTACGCAGGAGAAGAAGCAACCCCCGGGGGCCACCCTGGGCGTCCGCCCCGGGAGTCTAGAAAGCGTCCTCCCCCCGCATGCGGGGCACGAGGGCCACCTTCGTGGAGCAGGAGCAGCAGGCACCTAGCCAAAACGGCCCAAAGGAGCCCTGGCACGGGGCCGTGCTCAGTGCTGCAGAGGAAGGCAAAAAACCCCCGGGGACACTTGCTAGCCCACCGTGGGGGGAAAAAAAGCCTTCCTCCCCGCAGCTGCAGGCCACGAGAGGCCACCTTCGTGGTGCATGAGCAGCAGGCAGTAACCCAGCCAAAATGGCCCAGAGGAGCCCTGACAAGTGCTCATGCTCAATGCTGCAGAGGAAGGCAAAAAACCCCCGGGCACCACAGCCACTCTGCCCCGGGGCAAAATTCCTTCCTGACCCCAGCGTCGCCGGCCATGGGCTATTCCCTGAGCACGTGAGCAAGACCTGCCTCCTCGGCCCGCAGGCTGCTCACGCCTCCCAGGAGATGCCCAACCCCGATTCTCCCTCCACCTGCTGCCACCTCAGGGCCTTCCCAGAGGGGCAAAACGCCCCCGGTCTGATCCATCTGGGGGACAACGATCCTTCCGGCGCCTGGCAAGGCACCAGCGGCTGCTCCAAAGCACCGGCACCCCCGCCAACATCTCTGCATCCCATTCCTCACGGCTGCTGACACTGGCTCCGCAGGGGATGAGGATGGCGAGCTCTGCAGTGCTCCTCAGGAAGCCATTCCCTTGCTCTTGCCACTGCTAGCCAGCTGAAAAGGCCAGCCAGCCTCACCAACCTCCAGCTGTTGGGGGTTCTTCTCGTCTCCAGCAGCCTCGTCGAGCCCCCTCCGGCCTTCCTCCCTCAGCCCTCGCCAAGTAATTCCACCGCCTCCTCAAGGACTTCCTCTCGCACGTCTTGGCGCTGCCCCCAGGCCAGCTATGGCAGCGCGACGCGGGAGCGTGCTCCCTTTTATGCTGCCCCGGGGCATGGTGACTGCTGCGTTGCCGGGTGCTGGCACTGTGACACGGGGGTGACGGGGCCCCCCCTGCGCAGCCCCGCCCGCCGGCCCTCCGCCCAGCATCCTTCCCAGGAAGGCCTTTGGGCTGCTGGCCCCGAGGCAGCCCCTGGGCCCAGGAGCCTCAGGGGGCTGTCCCTGCCCTTGCTGGCCATGCCCTGGGCACAGCTGCTGGGCGTCCCGCTAAATACATCTGGACATTCAGACTACGTCGTCAAGGCTGTTTGTCCCATCTGCATTCCTTTGGTTGCGGGGATGCCAGAGGTGAAAGCAAGGCTTTTGCTTCCCTCGGCGTGAACTGGGCAGAGACGGAGAGCACGTGCAGGATGGCCTCGCCGTTCCTGACCCATGCACCAAGGCACATTTGCTACTCCCCTGCTTATGCTGAGGTCTTCTTCTGGGAAAGAAGTCCCAAATCCTTTTCTCTTCTTGACCATCTTTTTCCTTGCACTCAAGAGCTTTTCTCCTCCCTTGGCCTTCACCCTCAATCCCTTTCCGGAAAGTGACGGCAGCCCTCTCAGCCTTTGCCTTGCTCCTGCTAGTCGTCTTCACCTCAGCTAGAGAGTCCGGAAGGATCGCTGCAGGTCCCTTCCAACTCAGCCCTTCTCTTCTCTTCACCTCTAGTCTATTCCCTGCACTCACGATGAGGCGAATAACAAGGAGACCACTATTTGCCTGAAATGCCAGGGGGTTTACAGCTCCAGAAACACTTTCGAGGACACAAATCAAAAAGGATACAAGTAGAAAGAGGATTTGATTTCAGTTGATTTGACTTGATTTTACTTCATTTTATTTTCTGTCTTGTTAGGTTGGTTTACGTTAGTTTAGTTTCGTTTCTTTCCTGTGATGTTATTGGATTTGATTTGATTCTATTTTCTTTGGGGTTATTTCTTATGATTTTATTTTATGTTGGTTTATCTTATTTTATTTGACCTTGCTTTACGCGTTTTTATTTCGGTTTGTTCTTTTATTATTTTGTTTCATTTTATTTGGTCTTATTTTGGTTTAGGCTCTTTTAGGCTATTTTGCTGAATCTCTTTCAGAGCCGAGGCTCACAAGCATGAACACAATGCGCATGTGCAGCCAGGAGCAGGCTGATGTGTTCTTTAGTTTAGTTTGAAAAAGCATGCCTTGCAGTCTGGCAAAGGAAAGCTGCAGAAAGGAGCAGCAGGAAGACAGGCCGAGCAGTCCCTCGTTTCTCAACAGTGCAGAAGAACTTGAAGAAGGAGGATGGCTACCGACCACACACCGAAAAGCAGAAGAAGAGGAGGGGTGTGCTGCCCTGGGCTATTTTCACAAGTAGGACACGTGTCGATGACAAGCACCCCTTTTGCCTTCCAAAACTTGCTCCGCTGTGCTGCTTGGCCAGGGAGGCATGAAAAGCGCTCTCCTGCCTGCCCTGCGCTTGCATCGCATGCAGGGAGAGCTGAAAAGCTGCAGCTCCGCATGGTGCAGCAAGCCTGCAGCCCTTCCAAGCACAGGCTGTTTTGCACAAGCAAGGACACCTCGGGAAACGCAGCCAAGGCAAGAGCAGAGCTCGCTCCTGCTCCAAACCTGCAATGGGCAAAAGAGCCAGGGAGCGCCAGGGCACGAGGGGCGCCTCGCAGGTGCAAGAGCAGCGGGCAAGAACTGAGCCCAAAGGGCCCAGAGGAGCCCTGACAAGGGGCTGCGCCCAATGCTACGCAGGAGAAGAAGCAACCCCGGGGGGCCACCCTGGGCATCCGCCCCGGGAGTCTAGAAAGCGTCCTCCCCCCGCATGCGGGGCACGAGGGCCACCTTCGTGGAGCAGGAGCAGCAGGCACCTAGCCAAAACGGCCCAAAGGAGCCCTGGCACGGGGCCGTGCTCAGTGCTGCAGAGGAAGGCAAAAAACCCCCGGGGACACTTGCTAGCCCACCGTGGGGGGAAAAAAAGCCTTCCTCCCCGCAGCTGCAGGCCACGAGAGGCCACCTTCGTGGTGCATGAGCAGCAGGCAGTAACCCAGCCAAAATGGCCCAGAGGAGCCCTGACAAGTGCTCATGCTCAATGCTGCAGAGGAAGGCAAAAAACCCCCGGGCACCACAGCCACTCTGCCCCGGGGCAAAATTCCTTCCTGACCCCAGCGTCGCCGGCCATGGGCTATTCCCTGAGCACGTGAGCAAGACCTGCCTCCTCGGCCCGCAGGCTGCTCACGCCTCCCAGGAGATGCCCAACCCCGATTCTCCCTCCACCTGCTGCCACCTCAGGGCCTTCCCAGAGGGGCAAAACGCCCCCGGTCTGATCCATCTGGGGGACAACGATCCTTCCGGCGCCTGGCAAGGCACCAGCGGCTGCTCCAAAGCACCGGCACCCCCGCCAACATCTCTGCATCCCATTCCTCACGGCTGCTGACACTGGCTCCGCAGGGGATGAGGATGGCGAGCTCTGCAGTGCTCCTCAGGAAGCCATTCCCTTGCTCTTGCCACTGCTAGCCAGCTGAAAAGGCCAGCCTGCCTCACCAACCTCCAGCTGTTGGGGGTTCTTCTCGTCTCCAGCAGCCTCGTCGAGCCCCCTCCGGCCTTCCTCCCTCAGCCCTCGCCAAGTAATTCCACCGCCTCCTCAAGGACTTCCTCTCGCACATCTTGGCGCTGCCCCCAGGCCAGCTATGGCAGCGCGACGCGGGAGCGTGCTCCCTTTTATGCTGCCCCGGGGCATGGTGACTGCTGCGTTGCCGGGTGCTGGCACTGTGACACGGGGGTGACGGGGCCCCCCCTGCGCAGCCCCGCCCGCCGGCCCTCCGCCCAGCATCCTTCCCAGGAAGGCCTTTGGGCTGCTGGCCCCGAGGCAGCCCCTGGGCCCAGGAGCCTCAGGGGGCTGTCCCTGCCCTTGCTGGCCATGCCCTGGGCACAGCTGCTGGGCGTCCCACTAAATACATCTGGACATTCAGACTACGTCGTCAAGGCTGTTTGTCCCATCTGCATTCCTTTGGTTGCGGGGATGCCAGAGGTGAAAGCAAGGCTTTTGCTTCCCTCGGCGTGAACTGGGCAGAGACGGAGAGCACGTGCAGGATGGCCTCGCCGTTCCTGACCCATGCACCAAGGCACATTTGCTACTCCCCTGCTTATGCTGAGGTCTTCTTCTGGGAAAGAAGTCCCAAATCCTTTTCTCTTCTTGACCATCTTTTTCCTTGCACTCAAGAGCTTTTCTCCTCCCTTGGCCTTCACCCTCAATCCCTTTCCGGAAAGTGACGGCAGCCCTCTCAGCCTTTGCCTTGCTCCTGCTAGTCGTCTTCACCTCAGCTAGAGAGTCCGGAAGGATCGCTGCAGGTCCCTTCCAACTCAGCCCTTCTCTTCTCTTCACCTCTAGTCTATTCCCTGCACTCACGATGAGGCGAATAACAAGGAGACCACTATTTGCCTGAAATGCCAGGGGGTTTACAGCTCCAGAAACACTTTCGAGGACACAAATCAAAAAGGATACAAGTAGAAAGAGGATTTGATTTCAGTTGATTTGACTTGATTTTACTTCATTTTATTTTCTGTCTTGTTAGGTTGGTTTATGTTAGTTTAGTTTCGTTTCTTTCCTGTGATGTTATTGGATTTGATTTGATTCTATTTTCTTTGGGGTTATTTCTTATGATTTTATTTTATGTTGGTTTATCTTATTTTATTTGACCTTGCTTTACGCGTTTTTATTTCGGTTTGTTCTTTTATTATTTTGTTTCATTTTATTTGGTCTTATTTTGGTTTAGGCTCTTTTAGGCTATTTTGCTGAATCTCTTTCAGAGCCGAGGCTCACAAGCATGAACACAATGCGCATGTGCAGCCAGGAGCAGGCTGATGTGTTCTTTAGTTTAGTTTGAAAAAGCATCCCTTGCAGTCTGGCAAAGGAAAGCTGCAGAAAGGAGCAGCAGGAAGACAGGCCAAGCAGTCCCTCGTTTCTCAACAGTGCAGAAGAACTTGAAGAAGGAGGATGGCTACCGACCACACACCGAAAAGCAGCAGAAGAGGAGGGGTGTGCTGCCCTGGGCTATTTTCACAAGTAGGACACGTGTCGATGACAAGCACCCCTTTTGCCTTCCAAAACTTGCTCCGCTGTGCTGCTTGGCCAGGGAGGCATGAAAAGCGCTCTCCTGCCTGCCCTGCGCTTGCATCGCATGCAGGGAGAGCTGAAAAGCTGCAGCTCCGCATGGTGCAGCAAGCCTGCAGCCCTTCCAAGCACAGGCTGTTTTGCACAAGCAAGGACACCTCGGGAAACGCAGCCAAGGCAAGAGCAGAGCTCGCTCCTGCTCCAAACCTGCAATGGGCAAAAGAGCCAGGGAGCGCCAGGGCACGAGGGGCGCCTCGCAGGTGCAAGAGCAGCGGGCAAGAACTGAGCCCAAAGGGCCCAGAGGAGCCCTGACAAGGGGCTGCGCTCAATGCTACGCAGGAGAAGAAGCAACCCCCGGGGGCCACCCTGGGCGTCCGCCCCGGGAGTCTAGAAAGCGTCCTCCCCCCGCATGCGGGGCACGAGGGCCACCTTCGTGGAGCAGGAGCAGCAGGCACCTAGCCAAAACGGCCCAAAGGAGCCCTGGCACGGGGCCGTGCTCAGTGCTGCAGAGGAAGGCAAAAAACCCCCGGGGACACTTGCTAGCCCACCGTGGGGGGAAAAAAAGCCTTCCTCCCCGCAGCTGCAGGGCACGAGAGGCCACCTTCGTGGTGCATGAGCAGCAGGCAGTAACCCAGCCAAAATGGCCCAGAGGAGCCCTGACAAGTGCTCATGCTCAATGCTGCAGAGGAAGGCAAAAAACCCCCGGGCACCACAGCCACTCTGCCCCGGGGCAAAATTCCTTCCTGACCCCAGCGTCGCCGGCCATGGGCTATTCCCTCAGCACGTGAGCAAGACCTGCCTCCTCGGCCCGCAGGCTGCTCACGCCTCCCAGGAGATGCCCAACCCCGATTCTCCCTCCACCTGCTGCCACCTCAGGGCCTTCCCAGAGGGGCAAAACGCCCCCGGTCTGATCCATCTGGGGGACAACGATCCTTCCGGCGCCTGGCAAGGCACCAGCGGCTGCTCCAAAGCACCGGCACCCCCGCCAACATCTCTGCATCCCATTCCTCACGGCTGCTGACACTGGCTCCGCAGGGGATGAGGATGGCGAGCTCTGCAGTGCTCCTCAGGAAGCCATTCCCTTGCTCTTGCCACTGCTAGCCAGCTGAAAAGGCCAGCCTGCCTCACCAACCTCCAGCTGTTGGGGGTTCTTCTCGTCTCCAGCAGCCTCGTCGAGCCCCCTCCGGCCTTCCTCCCTCAGCCCTCGCCAAGTAATTCCACCGCCTCCTCAAGGACTTCCTCTCGCACGTCTTGGCGCTGCCCCCAGGCCAGCTATGGCAGCGCGACGCGGGAGCGTGCTCCCTTTTATGCTGCCCCGGGGCATGGTGACTGCTGCGTTGCCGGGTGCTGGCACTGTGACACGGGGGTGACGGGGCCCCCCCTGCGCAGCCCCGCCCGCCGGCCCTCCGCCCAGCATCCTTCCCAGGAAGGCCTTTGGGCTGCTGGCCCCGAGGCAGCCCCTGGGCCCAGGAGCCTCAGGGGGCTGTCCCTGCCCTTGCTGGCCATGCCCTGGGCACAGCTGCTGGGCGTCCCACTAAATACATCTGGACATTCAGACTACGTCGTCAAGGCTGTTTGTCCCATCTGCATTCCTTTGGTTGCGGGGATGCCAGAGGTGAAAGCAAGGCTTTTGCTTCCCTCGGCGTGAACTGGGCAGAGACGGAGAGCACGTGCAGGATGGCCTCGCCGTTCCTGACCCATGCACCAAGGCACATTTGCTACTCCCCTGCTTATGCTGAGGTCTTCTTCTGGGAAAGAAGTCCCAAATCCTTTTCTCTTCTTGACCATCTTTTTCCTTGCACTCAAGAGCTTTTCTCCTCCCTTGGCCTTCACCCTCAATCCCTTTCCGGAAAGTGACGGCAGCCCTCTCAGCCTTTGCCTTGCTCCTGCTAGTCGTCTTCACCTCAGCTAGAGAGTCCGGAAGGATCGCTGCAGGTCCCTTCCAACTCAGCCCTTCTCTTCTCTTCACCTCTAGTCTATTCCCTGCACTCACGATGAGGCGAATAACAAGGAGACCACTATTTGCCTGAAATGCCAGGGGGTTTACAGCTCCAGAAACACTTTCGAGGACACAAATCAAAAAGGTACAAGTAGAAAGAGGATTTGATTTCATTTGATTTGACTTGATTTTACTTCATTTTATTTTCTGTCTTGTTAGGTTGGTTTACGTTAGTTTAGTTTCGTTTCTTTCCTGTGATGTTATTGGATTTGATTTGATTCTATTTTCTTTGGGGTTATTTCTTATGATTTTATTTTATGTTGGTTTATCTTATTTTATTTGACCTTGCTTTACGCGTTTTTATTTCGGTTTGTTCTTTTATTATTTTGTTTCATTTTATTTGGTCTTATTTTGGTTTAGGCTCTTTTAGGCTATTTTGCTGAATCTCTTTCAGAGCCGAGGCTCACAAGCATGAACACAATGCGCATGTGCAGCCAGGAGCAGGCTGATGTGTTCTTTAGTTTAGTTTGAAAAAGCATGCCTTGCAGTCTGGCAAAGGAAAGCTGCAGAAAGGAGCAGCAGGAAGACAGGCCGAGCAGTCCCTCGTTTCTCAACAGTGCAGAAGAACTTGAAGAAGGAGGATGGCTACCGACCACACACCGAAAAGCAGAAGAAGAGGAGGGGTGTGGTGCCCTGGGGTATTTTCACAAGTAGGACACGTGTCGATGACAAGCACCCCTTTTGCCTTCCAAAACTTGCTCCGCTGTGCTGCTTGGCCAGGGAGGCATGAAAAGCGCTCTCCTGCCTGCCCTGCGCTTGCATCGCATGCAGGGAGAGCTGAAAAGCTGCAGCTCCGCATGGTGCAGCAAGCCTGCAGCCCTTCCAAGCACAGGCTGTTTTGCACAAGCAAGGACACCTCGGGAAACGGAGCCAAGGCAAGAGCAGAGCTCGCTCCTGCTCCAAACCTGCAATGGGCAAAAGAGCCAGGGAGCGCCAGGGCACGAGGGGCGCCTCGCAGGTGCAAGAGCAGCGGGCAAGAACTGAGCCCAAAGGGCCCAGAGGAGCCCTGACAAGGGGCTGCGCTCAATGCTACGCAGGAGAAGAAGCAACCCCCGGGGGCCACCCTGGGCGTCCGCCCCGGGAGTCTAGAAAGCGTCCTCCCCCCGCATGCGGGGCACGAGGGCCACCTTCGTGGAGCAGGAGCAGCAGGCACCTAGCCAAAACGGCCCAAAGGAGCCCTGGCACGGGGCCGTGCTCAGTGCTGCAGAGGAAGGCAAAAAACCCCCGGGGACACTTGCTAGCCCACCGTGGGGGGAAAAAAAGCCTTCCTCCCCGCAGCTGCAGGGCACGAGAGGCCACCTTCGTGGTGCATGAGCAGCAGGCAGTAACCCAGCCAAAATGGCCCAGAGGAGCCCTGACAAGTGCTCATGCTCAATGCTGCAGAGGAAGGCAAAAAACCCCCGGGCACCACAGCCACTCTGCCCCGGGGCAAAATTCCTTCCTGACCCCAGCGTCGCCGGCCATGGGCTATTCCCTCAGCACGTGAGCAAGACCTGCCTCCTCGGCCCGCAGGCTGCTCACGCCTCCCAGGAGATGCCCAACCCCGATTCTCCCTCCACCTGCTGCCACCTCAGGGCCTTCCCAGAGGGGCAAAACGCCCCCGGCCTGATCCATCTGGGGGACAACGATCCTTCCGGCGCCTGGCAAGGCACCAGTGGCTGCTCCAAAGCACCGGCACCCCCGCCAACATCTCTGCATCCCATTCCTCACGGCTGCTGACACTGGCTCCGCAGGGGATGAGGATGGCGAGCTCTGCAGTGCTCCTCAGGAAGCCATTCCCTTGCTCTTGCCACTGCTAGCCAGCTGAAAAGGCCAGCCTGCCTCACCAACCTCCAGCTGTTGGGGGTTCTTCTCGTCTCCAGCAGCCTCGTCGAGCCCCCTCCGGCCTTCCTCCCTCAGCCCTCGCCAAGTAATTCCACCGCCTCCTCAAGGACTTCCTCTCGCACGTCTTGGCGCTGCCCCCAGGCCAGCTATGGCAGCGCGACGCGGGAGCGTGCTCCCTTTTATGCTGCCCCGGGGCATGGTGACTGCTGCGTTGCCGGGTGCTGGCACTGTGACACGGGGGTGACGGGGCCCCCCCTGCGCAGCCCCGCCCGCCGGCCCTCCGCCCAGCATCCTTCCCAGGAAGGCCTTTGGGCTGCTGGCCCCGAGGCAGCCCCTGGGCCCAGGAGCCTCAGGGGGCTGTCCCTGCCCTTGCTGGCCATGCCCTGGGCACAGCTGCTGGGCGTCCCACTAAATACATCTGGACATTCAGACTACGTCGTGAAGGCTGTTTGTCCCGTCTGCATTCCTTTGGTTGCGGGGATGCCAGAGGTGAAAGCAAGGCTTTTGCTTCCCTCGGCGTGAACTGGGCAGAGACGGAGAGCACGTGCAGGATGGCCTCGCCGTTCCTGACCCATGCACCAAGGCACATTTGCTACTCCCCTGCTTATGCTGAGGTCTTCTTCTGGGAAAGAAGTCCCAAATCCTTTTCTCTTCTTGACCATCTTTTTCCTTGCACTCAAGAGCTTTTCTCCTCCCTTGGCCTTCACCCTCAATCCCTTTCCGGAAAGTGACGGCAGCCCTCTCAGCCTTTGCCTTGCTCCTGCTAGTCGTCTTCACCTCAGCTAGAGAGTCCGGAAGGATCGCTGCAGGTCCCTTCCAACTCAGCCCTTCTCTTCTCTTCACCTCTAGTCTATTCCCTGCACTCACGATGAGGCGAATAACAAGGAGACCACTATTTGCCTGAAATGCCAGGGGGTTTACAGCTCCAGAAACACTTTCGAGGACACAAATCAAAAAGGATACAAGTAGAAAGAGGATTTGATTTCAGTTGATTTGACTTGATTTTACTTCATTTTATTTTCTGTCTTGTTAGGTTGGTTTATGTTAGTTTAGTTTCGTTTCTTTCCTGTGATGTTATTGGATTTGATTTGATTCTATTTTCTTTGGGGTTATTTCTTATGATTTTATTTTATGTTGGTTTATCTTATTTTATTTGACCTTGCTTTACGCGTTTTTATTTCGGTTTGTTCTTTTATTATTTTGTTTCATTTTATTTGGTCTTATTTTGGTTTAGGCTCTTTTAGGCTATTTTGCTGAATCTCTTTCAGAGCCGAGGCTCACAAGCATGAACACAATGCGCATGTGCAGCCAGGAGCAGGCTGATGTGTTCTTTAGTTTAGTTTGAAAAAGCATCCCTTGCAGTCTGGCAAAGGAAAGCTGCAGAAAGGAGCAGCAGGAAGACAGGCCAAGCAGTCCCTCGTTTCTCAACAGTGCAGAAGAACTTGAAGAAGGAGGATGGGTACCGACCACACACCGAAAAGCAGAAGAAGAGGAGGGGTGTGCTGCCCTGGGCTATTTTCACAAGTAGGACACGTGTCGATGACAAGCACCCCTTTTGCCTTCCAAAACTTGCTCCGCTGTGCTGCTTGGCCAGGGAGGCATGAAAAGCGCTCTCCTGCCTGCCCTGCGCTTGCATCGCATGCAGGGAGAGCTGAAAAGCTGCAGCTCCGCATGGTGCAGCAAGCCTGCAGCCCTTCCAAGCACAGGCTGTTTTGCACAAGCAAGGACACCTCGGGAAACGCAGCCAAGGCAAGAGCAGAGCTCGCTCCTGCTCCAAACCTGCAATGGGCAAAAGAGCCAGGGAGCGCCAGGGCACGAGGGGCGCCTCGCAGGTGCAAGAGCAGCGGGCAAGAACTGAGCCCAAAGGGCCCAGAGGAGCCCTGACAAGGGGCTGCGCCCAATGCTACGCAGGAGAAGAAGCAACCCCGGGGGGCCACCCTGGGCGTCCGCCCCGGGAGTCTAGAAAGCGTCCTCCCCCCGCATGCGGGGCACGAGGGCCACCTTCGTGGAGCAGGAGCAGCAGGCACCTAGCCAAAACGGCCCAAAGGAGCCCTGGCACGGGGCCGTGCTCAGTGCTGCAGAGGAAGGCAAAAAACCCCCGGGGACACTTGCTAGCCCACCGTGGGGGGAAAAAAAGCCTTCCTCCCCGCAGCTGCAGGCCACGAGAGGCCACCTTCGTGGTGCATGAGCAGCAGGCAGTAACCCAGCCAAAATGGCCCAGAGGAGCCCTGACAAGTGCTCATGCTCAATGCTGCAGAGGAAGGCAAAAAACCCCCGGGCACCACAGCCACTCTGCCCCGGGGCAAAATTCCTTCCTGACCCCAGCGTCGCCGGCCATGGGCTATTCCCTCAGCACGTGAGCAAGACCTGCCTCCTCGGCCCGCAGGCTGCTCACGCCTCCCAGGAGATGCCCAGCCCCGATTCTCCCTCCACCTGCTGCCACCTCAGGGCCTTCCCAGAGGGGCAAAACGCCCCCGGTCTGATCCATCTGGGGGACAACGATCCTTCCGGCGCCTGGCAAGGCACCAGCGGCTGCTCCAAAGCACCGGCACCCCCGCCAACATCTCTGCATCCCATTCCTCACGGCTGCTGACACTGGCTCCGCAGGGGATGAGGATGGCGAGCTCTGCAGTGCTCCTCAGGAAGCCATTCCCTTGCTCTTGCCACTGCTAGCCAGCTGAAAAGGCCAGCCTGCCTCACCAACCTCCAGCTGTTGGGGGTTCTTCTCGTCTCCAGCAGCCTCGTCGAGCCCCCTCCGGCCTTCCTCCCTCAGCCCTCGCCAAGTAATTCCACCGCCTCCTCAAGGACTTCCTCTCGCACGTCTTGGCGCTGCCCCCAGGCCAGCTATGGCAGCGCGACGCGGGAGCGTGCTCCCTTTTATGCTGCCCCGGGGCATGGTGACTGCTGCGTTGCCGGGTGCTGGCACTGTGACACGGGGGTGACGGGGCCCCCCCTGCGCAGCCCCGCCCGCCGGCCCTCCGCCCAGCATCCTTCCCAGGAAGGCCTTTGGGCTGCTGGCCCCGAGGCAGCCCCTGGGCCCAGGAGCCTCAGGGGGCTGTCCCTGCCCTTGCTGGCCATGCCCTGGGCACAGCTGCTGGGCGTCCCACTAAATACATCTGGACATTCAGACTACGTCGTCAAGGCTGTTTGTCCCGTCTGCATTCCTTTGGTTGCGGGGATGCCAGAGGTGAAAGCAAGGCTTTTGCTTCCCTCGGCGTGAACTGGGCAGAGACGGAGAGCACGTGCAGGATGGCCTCGCCGTTCCTGACCCATGCACCAAGGCACATTTGCTACTCCCCTGCTTATGCTGAGGTCTTCTTCTGGGAAAGAAGTCCCAAATCCTTTTCTCTTCTTGACCATCTTTTTCCTTGCACTCAAGAGCTTTTCTCCTCCCTTGGCCTTCACCCTCAATCCCTTTCCGGAAAGTGACGGCAGCCCTCTCAGCCTTTGCCTTGCTCCTGCTAGTCGTCTTCACCTCAGCTAGAGAGTCCGGAAGGATCGCTGCAGGTCCCTTCCAACTCAGCCCTTCTCTTCTCTTCACCTCTAGTCTATTCCCTGCACTCACGATGAGGCGAATAACAAGGAGACCACTATTTGCCTGAAATGCCAGGGGGTTTACAGCTCCAGAAACACTTTCGAGGACACAAATCAAAAAGGATACAAGTAGAAAGAGGATTTGATTTCAGTTGATTTGACTTGATTTTACTTCATTTTATTTTCTGTCTTGTTAGGTTGGTTTATGTTAGTTTAGTTTCGTTTCTTTCCTGTGATGTTATTGGATTTGATTTGATTCTATTTTCTTTGGGGTTATTTCTTATGATTTTATTTTATGTTGGTTTATCTTATTTTATTTGACCTTGCTTTACGCGTTTTTATTTCGGTTTGTTCTTTTATTATTTTGTTTCATTTTATTTGGTCTTATTTTGGTTTAGGCTCTTTTAGGCTATTTTGCTGAATCTCTTTCAGAGCCGAGGCTCACAAGCATGAACACAATGCGCATGTGCAGCCAGGAGCAGGCTGATGTGTTCTTTAGTTTAGTTTGAAAAAGCATGCCTTGCAGTCTGGCAAAGGAAAGCTGCAGAAAGGAGCAGCAGGAAGACAGGCCGAGCAGTCCCTCGTTTCTCAACAGTGCAGAAGAACTTGAAGAAGGAGGATGGCTACCGACCACACACCGAAAAGCAGAAGAAGAGGAGGGGTGTGCTGCCCTGGGCTATTTTCACAAGTAGGACACGTGTCGATGACAAGCACCCCTTTTGCCTTCCAAAACTTGCTCCGCTGTGCTGCTTGGCCAGGGAGGCATGAAAAGCGCTCTCCTGCCTGCCCTGCGCTTGCATCGCATGCAGGGAGAGCTGAAAAGCTGCAGCTCCGCATGGTGCAGCAAGCCTGCAGCCCTTCCAAGCACAGGCTGTTTTGCACAAGCAAGGACACCTCGGGAAACGCAGCCAAGGCAAGAGCAGAGCTCGCTCCTGCTCCAAACCTGCAATGGGCAAAAGAGCCAGGGAGCGCCAGGGCACGAGGGGCGCCTCGCAGGTGCAAGAGCAGCGGGCAAGAACTGAGCCCAAAGGGCCCAGAGGAGCCCTGACAAGGGGCTGCGCTCAATGCTACGCAGGAGAAGAAGCAACCCCCGGGGGCCACCCTGGGCGTCCGCCCCGGGAGTCTAGAAAGCGTCCTCCCCCCGCATGCGGGGCACGAGGGCCACCTTCGTGGAGCAGGAGCAGCAGGCACCTAGCCAAAACGGCCCAAAGGAGCCCTGGCACGGGGCCGTGCTCAGTGCTGCAGAGGAAGGCAAAAAACCCCCGGGGACACTTGCTAGCCCACCGTGGGGGGAAAAAAAGCCTTCCTCCCCGCAGCTGCAGGCCACGAGAGGCCACCTTCGTGGTGCATGAGCAGCAGGCAGTAACCCAGCCAAAATGGCCCAGAGGAGCCCTGACAAGTGCTCATGCTCAATGCTGCAGAGGAAGGCAAAAAACCCCCGGGCACCACAGCCACTCTGCCCCGGGGCAAAATTCCTTCCTGACCCCAGCGTCGCCGGCCATGGGCTATTCCCTCAGCACGTGAGCAAGACCTGCCTCCTCGGCCCGCAGGCTGCTCACGCCTCCCAGGAGATGCCCAGCCCCGATTCTCCCTCCACCTGCTGCCACCTCAGGGCCTTCCCAGAGGGGCAAAACGCCCCCGGTCTGATCCATCTGGGGGACAACGATCCTTCCGGCGCCTGGCAAGGCACCAGCGGCTGCTCCAAAGCACCGGCACCCCCGCCAACATCTCTGCATCCCATTCCTCACGGCTGCTGACACTGGCTCCGCAGGGGATGAGGATGGCGAGCTCTGCAGTGCTCCTCAGGAAGCCATTCCCTTGCTCTTGCCACTGCTAGCCAGCTGAAAAGGCCAGCCTGCCTCACCAACCTCCAGCTGTTGGGGGTTCTTCTCGTCTCCAGCAGCCTCGTCGAGCCCCCTCCGGCCTTCCTCCCTCAGCCCTCGCCAAGTAATTCCACCGCCTCCTCAAGGACTTCCTCTCGCACGTCTTGGCGCTGCCCCCAGGCCAGCTATGGCAGCGCGACGCGGGAGCGTGCTCCCTTTTATGCTGCCCCGGGGCATGGTGACTGCTGCGTTGCCGGGTGCTGGCACTGTGACACGGGGGTGACGGGGCCCCCCCTGCGCAGCCCCGCCCGCCGGCCCTCCGCCCAGCATCCTTCCCAGGAAGGCCTTTGGGCTGCTGGCCCCGAGGCAGCCCCTGGGCCCAGGAGCCTCAGGGGGCTGTCCCTGCCCTTGCTGGCCATGCCCTGGGCACAGCTGCTGGGCGTCCCGCTAAATACATCTGGACATTCAGACTACGTCGTCAAGGCTGTTTGTCCCATCTGCATTCCTTTGGTTGCGGGGATGCCAGAGGTGAAAGCAAGGCTTTTGCTTCCCTCGGCGTGAACTGGGCAGAGACGGAGAGCACGTGCAGGATGGCCTCGCCGTTCCTGACCCATGCACCAAGGCACATTTGCTACTCCCCTGCTTATGGGGAGGTCTTCTTCTGGGAAAGAAGTCCCAAATCCTTTTCTCTTCTTGACCATCTTTTTCCTTGCACTCAAGAGCTTTTCTCCTCCCTTGGCCTTCACCCTCAATCCCTTTCCGGAAAGTGACGGCAGCCCTCTCAGCCTTTGCCTTGCTCCTGCTAGTCGTCTTCACCTCAGCTAGAGAGTCCGGAAGGATCGCTGCAGGTCCCTTCCAACTCAGCCCTTCTCTTCTCTTCACTTGTGTTCTATTCCCTGCACTCACGATGAGGCGAATAACAGGGAGACCACTGTTTGCCTGAAATGCCAGGGGGTTTACAGCTCCAGAAACACTTTCGAGGACACAAATCAAAAAGGATACAAGTAGAAAGAGGATTTGATTTCAGTTGATTTGACTTGATTTTACTTCATTTTATTTTCTGTCTTGTTAGGTTGGTTTATGTTAGTTTAGTTTCGTTTCTTTCCTGTGATGTTATTGGATTTGATTTGATTCTATTTTCTTTGGGGTTATTTCTTATGATTTTATTTTATGTTGGTTTATCTTATTTTATTTGACCTTGCTTTACGCGTTTTTATTTCGGTTTGTTCTTTTATTATTTTGTTTCATTTTATTTGGTCTTATTTTGGTTTAGGCTCTTTTAGGCTATTTTGCTGAATCTCTTTCAGAGCCGAGGCTCACAAGCATGAACACAATGCGCATGTGCAGCCAGGAGCAGGCTGATGTGTTCTTTAGTTTAGTTTGAAAAAGCATCCCTTGCAGTCTGGCAAAGGAAAGCTGCAGAAAGGAGCAGCAGGAAGACAGGCCAAGCAGTCCCTCGTTTCTCAACAGTGCAGAAGAACTTGAAGAAGGAGGATGGCTACCGACCACACACCGAAAAGCAGAAGAAGAGGAGGGGTGTGCTGCCCTGGGCTATTTTCACAAGTAGGACACGTGTCGATGACAAGCACCCCTTTTGCCTTCCAAAACTTGCTCCGCTGTGCTGCTTGGCCAGGGAGGCATGAAAAGCGCTCTCCTGCCTGCCCTGCGCTTGCATCGCATGCAGGGAGAGCTGAAAAGCTGCAGCTCCGCATGGTGCAGCAAGCCTGCAGCCCTTCCAAGCACAGGCTGTTTTGCACAAGCAAGGACACCTCGGGAAACGCAGCCAAGGCAAGAGCAGAGCTCGCTCCTGCTCCAAACCTGCAATGGGCAAAAGAGCCAGGGAGCGCCAGGGCACGAGGGGCGCCTCGCAGGTGCAAGAGCAGCGGGCAAGAACTGAGCCCAAAGGGCCCAGAGGAGCCCTGACAAGGGGCTGCGCTCAATGCTACGCAGGAGAAGAAGCAACCCCCGGGGGCCACCCTGGGCGTCCGCCCCGGGAGTCTAGAAAGCGTCCTCCCCCCGCATGCGGGGCACGAGGGCCACCTTCGTGGAGCAGGAGCAGCAGGCACCTAGCCAAAACGGCCCAAAGGAGCCCTGGCACGGGGCCGTGCTCAGTGCTGCAGAGGAAGGCAAAAAACCCCCGGGGACACTTGCTAGCCCACCGTGGGGGGAAAAAAAGCCTTCCTCCCCGCAGCTGCAGGCCACGAGAGGCCACCTTCGTGGTGCATGAGCAGCAGGCAGTAACCCAGCCAAAATGGCCCAGAGGAGCCCTGACAAGTGCTCATGCTCAATGCTGCAGAGGAAGGCAAAAAACCCCCGGGCACCACAGCCACTCTGCCCCGGGGCAAAATTCCTTCCTGACCCCAGCGTCGCCGGCCATGGGCTATTCCCTCAGCACGTGAGCAAGACCTGCCTCCTCGGCCCGCAGGCTGCTCACGCCTCCCAGGAGATGCCCAACCCCGATTCTCCCTCCACCTGCTGCCACCTCAGGGCCTTCCCAGAGGGGCAAAACGCCCCCGGTCTGATCCATCTGGGGGACAACGATCCTTCCGGCGCCTGGCAAGGCACCAGCGGCTGCTCCAAAGCACCGGCACCCCCGCCAACATCTCTGCATCCCATTCCTCACGGCTGCTGACACTGGCTCCGCAGGGGATGAGGATGGCGAGCTCTGCAGTGCTCCTCAGGAAGCCATTCCCTTGCTCTTGCCACTGCTAGCCAGCTGAAAAGGCCAGCCTGCCTCACCAACCTCCAGCTGTTGGGGGTTCTTCTCGTCTCCAGCAGCCTCGTCGAGCCCCCTCCGGCCTTCCTCCCTCAGCCCTCGCCAAGTAATTCCACCGCCTCCTCAAGGACTTCCTCTCGCACGTCTTGGCGCTGCCCCCAGGCCAGCTATGGCAGCGCGACGCGGGAGCGTGCTCCCTTTTATGCTGCCCCGGGGCATGGTGACTGCTGCGTTGCCGGGTGCTGGCACTGTGACACGGGGGTGACGGGGCCCCCCCTGCGCAGCCCCGCCCGCCGGCCCTCCGCCCAGCATCCTTCCCAGGAAGGCCTTTGGGCTGCTGGCCCCGAGGCAGCCCCTGGGCCCAGGAGCCTCAGGGGGCTGTCCCTGCCCTTGCTGGCCATGCCCTGGGCACAGCTGCTGGGCGTCCCACTAAATACATCTGGACATTCAGACTACGTCGTCAAGGCTGTTTGTCCCATCTGCATTCCTTTGGTTGCGGGGATGCCAGAGGTGAAAGCAAGGCTTTTGCTTCCCTCGGCGTGAACTGGGCAGAGACGGAGAGCACGTGCAGGATGGCCTCGCCGTTCCTGACCCATGCACCAAGGCACATTTGCTACTCCCCTGCTTATGCTGAGGTCTTCTTCTGGGAAAGAAGTCCCAAATCCTTTTCTCTTCTTGACCATCTTTTTCCTTGCACTCAAGAGCTTTTCTCCTCCCTTGGCCTTCACCCTCAATCCCTTTCCGGAAAGTGACGGCAGCCCTCTCAGCCTTTGCCTTGCTCCTGCTAGTCGTCTTCCCCTCAGCTAGAGAGTCCGGAAGGATCGCTGCAGGTCCCTTCCAACTCAGCCCTTCTCTTCTCTTCACCTCTAGTCTATTCCCTGCACTCACGATGAGGCGAATAACAAGGAGACCACTATTTGCCTGAAATGCCAGGGGGTTTACAGCTCCAGAAACACTTTCGAGGACACAAATCAAAAAGGTACAAGTAGAAAGAGGATTTGATTTCATTTGATTTGACTTGATTTTACTTCATTTTATTTTCTGTCTTGTTAGGTTGGTTTACGTTAGTTTAGTTTCGTTTCTTTCCTGTGATGTTATTGGATTTGATTTGATTCTATTTTCTTTGGGGTTATTTCTTATGATTTTATTTTATGTTGGTTTATCTTATTTTATTTGACCTTGCTTTACGCGTTTTTATTTCGGTTTGTTCTTTTATTATTTTGTTTCATTTTATTTGGTCTTATTTTGGTTTAGGCTCTTTTAGGCTATTTTGCTGAATCTCTTTCAGAGCCGAGGCTCACAAGCATGAACACAATGCGCATGTGCAGCCAGGAGCAGGCTGATGTGTTCTTTAGTTTAGTTTGAAAAAGCATCCCTTGCAGTCTGGCAAAGGAAAGCTGCAGAAAGGAGCAGCAGGAAGACAGGCCAAGCAGTCCCTCGTTTCTCAACAGTGCAGAAGAACTTGAAGAAGGAGGATGGGTACCGACCACACACCGAAAAGCAGCAGAAGAGGAGGGGTGTGCTGCCCTGGGCTATTTTCACAAGTAGGACACGTGTCGATGACAAGCACCCCTTTTGCCTTCCAAAACTTGCTCCGCTGTGCTGCTTGGCCAGGGAGGCATGAAAAGCGCTCTCCTGCCTGCCCTGCGCTTGCATCGCATGCAGGGAGAGCTGAAAAGCTGCAGCTCCGCATGGTGCAGCAAGCCTGCAGCCCTTCCAAGCACAGGCTGTTTTGCACAAGCAAGGACACCTCGGGAAACGCAGCCAAGGCAAGAGCAGAGCTCGCTCCTGCTCCAAACCTGCAATGGGCAAAAGAGCCAGGGAGCGCCAGGGCACGAGGGGCGCCTCGCAGGTGCAAGAGCAGCGGGCAAGAACTGAGCCCAAAGGGCCCAGAGGAGCCCTGACAAGGGGCTGCGCTCAATGCTACGCAGGAGAAGAAGCAACCCCCGGGGGCCACCCTGGGCGTCCGCCCCGGGAGTCTAGAAAGCGTCCTCCCCCCGCATGCGGGGCACGAGGGCCACCTTCGTGGAGCAGGAGCAGCAGGCACCTAGCCAAAACGGCCCAAAGGAGCCCTGGCACGGGGCCGTGCTCAGTGCTGCAGAGGAAGGCAAAAAACCCCCGGGGACACTTGCTAGCCCACCGTGGGGGGAAAAAAAGCCTTCCTCCCCGCAGCTGCAGGGCACGAGAGGCCACCTTCGTGGTGCATGAGCAGCAGGCAGTAACCCAGCCAAAATGGCCCAGAGGAGCCCTGACAAGTGCTCATGCTCAATGCTGCAGAGGAAGGCAAAAAACCCCCGGGCACCACAGCCACTCTGCCCCGGGGCAAAATTCCTTCCTGACCCCAGCGTCGCCGGCCATGGGCTATTCCCTCAGCACGTGAGCAAGACCTGCCTCCTCGGCCCGCAGGCTGCTCACGCCTCCCAGGAGATGCCCAACCCCGATTCTCCCTCCACCTGCTGCCACCTCAGGGCCTTCCCAGAGGGGCAAAACGCCCCCGGTCTGATCCATCTGGGGGACAACGATCCTTCCGGCGCCTGGCAAGGCACCAGCGGCTGCTCCAAAGCACCGGCACCCCCGCCAACATCTCTGCATCCCATTCCTCACGGCTGCTGACACTGGCTCCGCAGGGGATGAGGATGGCGAGCTCTGCAGTGCTCCTCAGGAAGCCATTCCCTTGCTCTTGCCACTGCTAGCCAGCTGAAAAGGCCAGCCTGCCTCACCAACCTCCAGCTGTTGGGGGTTCTTCTCGTCTCCAGCAGCCTCGTCGAGCCCCCTCCGGCCTTCCTCCCTCAGCCCTCGCCAAGTAATTCCACCGCCTCCTCAAGGACTTCCTCTCGCACGTCTTGGCGCTGCCCCCAGGCCAGCTATGGCAGCGCGACGCGGGAGCGTGCTCCCTTTTATGCTGCCCCGGGGCATGGTGACTGCTGCGTTGCCGGGTGCTGGCACTGTGACACGGGGGTGACGGGGCCCCCCCTGCGCAGCCCCGCCCGCCGGCCCTCCGCCCAGCATCCTTCCCAGGAAGGCCTTTGGGCTGCTGGCCCCGAGGCAGCCCCTGGGCCCAGGAGCCTCAGGGGGCTGTCCCTGCCCTTGCTGGCCATGCCCTGGGCACAGCTGCTGGGCGTCCCACTAAATACATCTGGACATTCAGACTACGTCGTCAAGGCTGTTTGTCCCATCTGCATTCCTTTGGTTGCGGGGATGCCAGAGGTGAAAGCAAGGCTTTTGCTTCCCTCGGCGTGAACTGGGCAGAGACGGAGAGCACGTGCAGGATGGCCTCGCCGTTCCTGACCCATGCACCAAGGCACATTTGCTACTCCCCTGCTTATGCTGAGGTCTTCTTCTGGGAAAGAAGTCCCAAATCCTTTTCTCTTCTTGACCATCTTTTTCCTTGCACTCAAGAGCTTTTCTCCTCCCTTGGCCTTCACCCTCAATCCCTTTCCGGAAAGTGACGGCAGCCCTCTCAGCCTTTGCCTTGCTCCTGCTAGTCGTCTTCACCTCAGCTAGAGAGTCCGGAAGGATCGCTGCAGGTCCCTTCCAACTCAGCCCTTCTCTTCTCTTCACCTCTAGTCTATTCCCTGCACTCACGATGAGGCGAATAACAAGGAGACCACTATTTGCCTGAAATGCCAGGGGGTTTACAGCTCCAGAAACACTTTCGAGGACACAAATCAAAAAGGATACAAGTAGAAAGAGGATTTGATTTCAGTTGATTTGACTTGATTTTACTTCATTTTATTTTCTGTCTTGTTAGGTTGGTTTATGTTAGTTTAGTTTCGTTTCTTTCCTGTGATGTTATTGGATTTGATTTGATTCTATTTTCTTTGGGGTTATTTCTTATGATTTTATTTTATGTTGGTTTATCTTATTTTATTTGACCTTGCTTTACGCGTTTTTATTTCGGTTTGTTCTTTTATTATTTTGTTTCATTTTATTTGGTCTTATTTTGGTTTAGGCTCTTTTAGGCTATTTTGCTGAATCTCTTTCAGAGCCGAGGCTCACAAGCATGAACACAATGCGCATGTGCAGCCAGGAGCAGGCTGATGTGTTCTTTAGTTTAGTTTGAAAAAGCATCCCTTGCAGTCTGGCAAAGGAAAGCTGCAGAAAGGAGCAGCAGGAAGACAGGCCAAGCAGTCCCTCGTTTCTCAACAGTGCAGAAGAACTTGAAGAAGGAGGATGGCTACCGACCACACACCGAAAAGCAGAAGAAGAGGAGGGGTGTGCTGCCCTGGGCTATTTTCACAAGTAGGACACGTGTCGATGACAAGCACCCCTTTTGCCTTCCAAAACTTGCTCCGCTGTGCTGCTTGGCCAGGGAGGCATGAAAAGCGCTCTCCTGCCTGCCCTGCGCTTGCATCGCATGCAGGGAGAGCTGAAAAGCTGCAGCTCCGCATGGTGCAGCAAGCCTGCAGCCCTTCCCAGCACAGGCTGTTTTGCACAAGCAAGGACACCTCGGGAAACAGAGCCAAGGCAAGAGCAGAGCTCGCTCCTGCTCCAAACCTGCAATGGGCAAAAGAGCCAGGGAGCGCCAGGGCACGAGGGGCGCCTCGCAGGTGCAAGAGCAGCGGGCAAGAACTGAGCCCAAAGGGCCCAGAGGAGCCCTGACAAGGGGCTGCGCTCAATGCTACGCAGGAGAAGAAGCAACCCCCGGGGGCCACCCTGGGCGTCCGCCCCGGGAGTCTAGAAAGCGTCCTCCCCCCGCATGCGGGGCACGAGGGCCACCTTCGTGGAGCAGGAGCAGCAGGCACCTAGCCAAAACGGCCCAAAGGAGCCCTGGCACGGGGCCGTGCTCAGTGCTGCAGAGGAAGGCAAAAAACCCCCGGGGACACTTGCTAGCCCACCGTGGGGGGAAAAAAAGCCTTCCTCCCCGCAGCTGCAGGGCACGAGAGGCCACCTTCGTGGTGCATGAGCAGCAGGCAGTAACCCAGCCAAAATGGCCCAGAGGAGCCCTGACAAGTGCTCATGCTCAATGCTGCAGAGGAAGGCAAAAAACCCCCGGGCACCACAGCCACTCTGCCCCGGGGCAAAATTCCTTCCTGACCCCAGCGTCGCCGGCCATGGGCTATTCCCTCAGCACGTGAGCAAGACCTGCCTCCTCGGCCCGCAGGCTGCTCACGCCTCCCAGGAGATGCCCAACCCCGATTCTCCCTCCACCTGCTGCCACCTCAGGGCCTTCCCAGAGGGGCAAAACGCCCCCGGTCTGATCCATCTGGGGGACAACGATCCTTCCGGCGCCTGGCAAGGCACCAGCGGCTGCTCCAAAGCACCGGCACCCCCGCCAACATCTCTGCATCCCATTCCTCACGGCTGCTGACACTGGCTCCGCAGGGGATGAGGATGGCGAGCTCTGCAGTGCTCCTCAGGAAGCCATTCCCTTGCTCTTGCCACTGCTAGCCAGCTGAAAAGGCCAGCCTGCCTCACCAACCTCCAGCTGTTGGGGGTTCTTCTCGTCTCCAGCAGCCTCGTCGAGCCCCCTCCGGCCTTCCTCCCTCAGCCCTCGCCAAGTAATTCCACCGCCTCCTCAAGGACTTCCTCTCGCACGTCTTGGCGCTGCCCCCAGGCCAGCTATGGCAGCGCGACGCGGGAGCGTGCTCCCTTTTATGCTGCCCCGGGGCATGGTGACTGCTGCGTTGCCGGGTGCTGGCACTGTGACACGGGGGTGACGGGGCCCCCCCTGCGCAGCCCCGCCCGCCGGCCCTCCGCCCAGCATCCTTCCCAGGAAGGCCTTTGGGCTGCTGGCCCCGAGGCAGCCCCTGGGCCCAGGAGCCTCAGGGGGCTGTCCCTGCCCTTGCTGGCCATGCCCTGGGCACAGCTGCTGGGCGTCCCACTAAATACATCTGGACATTCAGACTACGTCGTGAAGGCTGTTTGTCCCATCTGCATTCCTTTGGTTGCGGGGATGCCAGAGGTGAAAGCAAGGCTTTTGCTTCCCTCGGCGTGAACTGGGCAGAGACGGAGAGCACGTGCAGGATGGCCTCGCCGTTCCTGACCCATGCACCAAGGCACATTTGCTACTCCCCTGCTTATGCTGAGGTCTTCTTCTGGGAAAGAAGTCCCAAATCCTTTTCTCTTCTTGACCATCTTTTTCCTTGCACTCAAGAGCTTTTCTCCTCCCTTGGCCTTCACCCTCAATCCCTTTCCGGAAAGTGACGGCAGCCCTCTCAGCCTTTGCCTTGCTCCTGCTAGTCGTCTTCACCTCAGCTAGAGAGTCCGGAAGGATCGCTGCAGGTCCCTTCCAACTCAGCCCTTCTCTTCTCTTCACCTCTAGTCTATTCCCTGCACTCACGATGAGGCGAATAACAAGGAGACCACTATTTGCCTGAAATGCCAGGGGGTTTACAGCTCCAGAAACACTTTCGAGGACACAAATCAAAAAGGTACAAGTAGAAAGAGGATTTGATTTCATTTGATTTGACTTGATTTTACTTCATTTTATTTTCTGTCTTGTTAGGTTGGTTTACGTTAGTTTAGTTTCGTTTCTTTCCTGTGATGTTATTGGATTTGATTTGATTCTATTTTCTTTGGGGTTATTTCTTATGATTTTATTTTATGTTGGTTTATCTTATTTTATTTGACCTTGCTTTACGCGTTTTTATTTCGGTTTGTTCTTTTATTATTTTGTTTCATTTTATTTGGTCTTATTTTGGTTTAGGCTCTTTTAGGCTATTTTGCTGAATCTCTTTCAGAGCCGAGGCTCACAAGCATGAACACAATGCGCATGTGCAGCCAGGAGCAGGCTGATGTGTTCTTTAGTTTAGTTTGAAAAAGCATCCCTTGCAGTCTGGCAAAGGAAAGCTGCAGAAAGGAGCAGCAGGAAGACAGGCCAAGCAGTCCCTCGTTTCTCAACAGTGCAGAAGAACTTGAAGAAGGAGGATGGCTACCGACCACACACCGAAAAGCAGAAGAAGAGGAGGGGTGTGCTGCCCTGGGCTATTTTCACAAGTAGGACACGTGTCGATGACAAGCACCCCTTTTGCCTTCCAAAACTTGCTCCGCTGTGCTGCTTGGCCAGGGAGGCATGAAAAGCGCTCTCCTGCCTGCCCTGCGCTTGCATCGCATGCAGGGAGAGCTGAAAAGCTGCAGCTCCGCATGGTGCAGCAAGCCTGCAGCCCTTCCAAGCACAGGCTGTTTTGCACAAGCAAGGACACCTCGGGAAACGCAGCCAAGGCAAGAGCAGAGCTCGCTCCTGCTCCAAACCTGCAATGGGCAAAAGAGCCAGGGAGCGCCAGGGCACGAGGGGCGCCTCGCAGGTGCAAGAGCAGCGGGCAAGAACTGAGCCCAAAGGGCCCAGAGGAGCCCTGACAAGGGGCTGCGCTCAATGCTACGCAGGAGAAGAAGCAACCCCCGGGGGCCACCCTGGGCGTCCGCCCCGGGAGTCTAGAAAGCGTCCTCCCCCCGCATGCGGGGCACGAGGGCCACCTTCGTGGAGCAGGAGCAGCAGGCACCTAGCCAAAACGGCCCAAAGGAGCCCTGGCACGGGGCCGTGCTCAGTGCTGCAGAGGAAGGCAAAAAACCCCCGGGGACACTTGCTAGCCCACCGTGGGGGGAAAAAAAGCCTTCCTCCCCGCAGCTGCAGGGCACGAGAGGCCACCTTCGTGGTGCATGAGCAGCAGGCAGTAACCCAGCCAAAATGGCCCAGAGGAGCCCTGACAAGTGCTCATGCTCAATGCTGCAGAGGAAGGCAAAAAACCCCCGGGCACCACAGCCACTCTGCCCCGGGGCAAAATTCCTTCCTGACCCCAGCGTCGCCGGCCATGGGCTATTCCCTCAGCACGTGAGCAAGACCTGCCTCCTCGGCCCGCAGGCTGCTCACGCCTCCCAGGAGATGCCCAACCCCGATTCTCCCTCCACCTGCTGCCACCTCAGGGCCTTCCCAGAGGGGCAAAACGCCCCCGGTCTGATCCATCTGGGGGACAACGATCCTTCCGGCGCCTGGCAAGGCACCAGCGGCTGCTCCAAAGCACCGGCACCCCCGCCAACATCTCTGCATCCCATTCCTCACGGCTGCTGACACTGGCTCCGCAGGGGATGAGGATGGCGAGCTCTGCAGTGCTCCTCAGGAAGCCATTCCCTTGCTCTTGCCACTGCTAGCCAGCTGAAAAGGCCAGCCTGCCTCACCAACCTCCAGCTGTTGGGGGTTCTTCTCGTCTCCAGCAGCCTCGTCGAGCCCCCTCCGGCCTTCCTCCCTCAGCCCTCGCCAAGTAATTCCACCGCCTCCTCAAGGACTTCCTCTCGCACGTCTTGGCGCTGCCCCCAGGCCAGCTATGGCAGCGCGACGCGGGAGCGTGCTCCCTTTTATGCTGCCCCGGGGCATGGTGACTGCTGCGTTGCCGGGTGCTGGCACTGTGACACGGGGGTGACGGGGCCCCCCCTGCGCAGCCCCGCCCGCCGGCCCTCCGCCCAGCATCCTTCCCAGGAAGGCCTTTGGGCTGCTGGCCCCGAGGCAGCCCCTGGGCCCAGGAGCCTCAGGGGGCTGTCCCTGCCCTTGCTGGCCATGCCCTGGGCACAGCTGCTGGGCGTCCCACTAAATACATCTGGACATTCAGACTACGTCGTCAAGGCTGTTTGTCCCGTCTGCATTCCTTTGGTTGCGGGGATGCCAGAGGTGAAAGCAAGGCTTTTGCTTCCCTCGGCGTGAACTGGGCAGAGACGGAGAGCACGTGCAGGATGGCCTCGCCGTTCCTGACCCATGCACCAAGGCACATTTGCTACTCCCCTGCTTATGCTGAGGTCTTCTTCTGGGAAAGAAGTCCCAAATCCTTTTCTCTTCTTGACCATCTTTTTCCTTGCACTCAAGAGCTTTTCTCCTCCCTTGGCCTTCACCCTCAATCCCTTTCCGGAAAGTGACGGCAGCCCTCTCAGCCTTTGCCTTGCTCCTGCTAGTCGTCTTCACCTCAGCTAGAGAGTCCGGAAGGATCGCTGCAGGTCCCTTCCAACTCAGCCCTTCTCTTCTCTTCACCTCTAGTCTATTCCCTGCACTCACGATGAGGCGAATAACAAGGAGACCACTGTTTGCCTGAAATGCCAGGGGGTTTACAGCTCCAGAAACACTTTCGAGGACACAAATCAAAAAGGATACAAGTAGAAAGAGGATTTGATTTCAGTTGATTTGACTTGATTTTACTTCATTTTATTTTCTGTCTTGTTAGGTTGGTTTATGTTAGTTTAGTTTCGTTTCTTTCCTGTGATGTTATTGGATTTGATTTGATTCTATTTTCTTTGGGGTTATTTCTTATGATTTTATTTTATGTTGGTTTATCTTATTTTATTTGACCTTGCTTTACGCGTTTTTATTTCGGTTTGTTCTTTTATTATTTTGTTTCATTTTATTTGGTCTTATTTTGGTTTAGGCTCTTTTAGGCTATTTTGCTGAATCTCTTTCAGAGCCGAGGCTCACAAGCATGAACACAATGCGCATGTGCAGCCAGGAGCAGGCTGATGTGTTCTTTAGTTTAGTTTGAAAAAGCATCCCTTGCAGTCTGGCAAAGGAAAGCTGCAGAAAGGAGCAGCAGGAAGACAGGCCAAGCAGTCCCTCGTTTCTCAACAGTGCAGAAGAACTTGAAGAAGGAGGATGGCTACCGACCACACACCGAAAAGCAGAAGAAGAGGAGGGGTGTGCTGCCCTGGGCTATTTTCACAAGTAGGACACGTGTCGATGACAAGCACCCCTTTTGCCTTCCAAAACTTGCTCCGCTGTGCTGCTTGGCCAGGGAGGCATGAAAAGCGCTCTCCTGCCTGCCCTGCGCTTGCATCGCATGCAGGGAGAGCTGAAAAGCTGCAGCTCCGCATGGTGCAGCAAGCCTGCAGCCCTTCCAAGCACAGGCTGTTTTGCACAAGCAAGGACACCTCGGGAAACGCAGCCAAGGCAAGAGCAGAGCTCGCTCCTGCTCCAAACCTGCAATGGGCAAAAGAGCCAGGGAGCGCCAGGGCACGAGGGGCGCCTCGCAGGTGCAAGAGCAGCGGGCAAGAACTGAGCCCAAAGGGCCCAGAGGAGCCCTGACAAGGGGCTGCGCCCAATGCTACGCAGGAGAAGAAGCAACCCCGGGGGGCCACCCTGGGCGTCCGCCCCGGGAGTCTAGAAAGCGTCCTCCCCCCGCATGCGGGGCACGAGGGCCACCTTCGTGGAGCAGGAGCAGCAGGCACCTAGCCAAAACGGCCCAAAGGAGCCCTGGCACGGGGCCGTGCTCAGTGCTGCAGAGGAAGGCAAAAAACCCCCGGGGACACTTGCTAGCCCACCGTGGGGGGAAAAAAAGCCTTCCTCCCCGCAGCTGCAGGGCACGAGAGGCCACCTTCGTGGTGCATGAGCAGCAGGCAGTAACCCAGCCAAAATGGCCCAGAGGAGCCCTGACAAGTGCTCATGCTCAATGCTGCAGAGGAAGGCAAAAAACCCCCGGGCACCACAGCCACTCTGCCCCGGGGCAAAATTCCTTCCTGACCCCAGCGTCGCCGGCCATGGGCTATTCCCTCAGCACGTGAGCAAGACCTGCCTCCTCGGCCCGCAGGCTGCTCACGCCTCCCAGGAGATGCCCAACCCCGATTCTCCCTCCACCTGCTGCCACCTCAGGGCCTTCCCAGAGGGGCAAAACGCCCCCGGTCTGATCCATCTGGGGGACAACGATCCTTCCGGCGCCTGGCAAGGCACCAGCGGCTGCTCCAAAGCACCGGCACCCCCGCCAACATCTCTGCATCCCATTCCTCACGGCTGCTGACACTGGCTCCGCAGGGGATGAGGATGGCGAGCTCTGCAGTGCTCCTCAGGAAGCCATTCCCTTGCTCTTGCCACTGCTAGCCAGCTGAAAAGGCCAGCCTGCCTCACCAACCTCCAGCTGTTGGGGGTTCTTCTCGTCTCCAGCAGCCTCGTCGAGCCCCCTCCGGCCTTCCTCCCTCAGCCCTCGCCAAGTAATTCCACCGCCTCCTCAAGGACTTCCTCTCGCACGTCTTGGCGCTGCCCCCAGGCCAGCTATGGCAGCGCGACGCGGGAGCGTGCTCCCTTTTATGCTGCCCCGGGGCATGGTGACTGCTGCGTTGCCGGGTGCTGGCACTGTGACACGGGGGTGACGGGGCCCCCCCTGCGCAGCCCCGCCCGCCGGCCCTCCGCCCAGCATCCTTCCCAGGAAGGCCTTTGGGCTGCTGGCCCCGAGGCAGCCCCTGGGCCCAGGAGCCTCAGGGGGCTGTCCCTGCCCTTGCTGGCCATGCCCTGGGCACAGCTGCTGGGCGTCCCACTAAATACATCTGGACATTCAGACTACGTCGTGAAGGCTGTTTGTCCCGTCTGCATTCCTTTGGTTGCGGGGATGCCAGAGGTGAAAGCAAGGCTTTTGCTTCCCTCGGCGTGAACTGGGCAGAGACGGAGAGCACGTGCAGGATGGCCTCGCCGTTCCTGACCCATGCACCAAGGCACATTTGCTACTCCCCTGCTTATGCTGAGGTCTTCTTCTGGGAAAGAAGTCCCAAATCCTTTTCTCTTCTTGACCATCTTTTTCCTTGCACTCAAGAGCTTTTCTCCTCCCTTGGCCTTCACCCTCAATCCCTTTCCGGAAAGTGACGGCAGCCCTCTCAGCCTTTGCCTTGCTCCTGCTAGTCGTCTTCACCTCAGCTAGAGAGTCCGGAAGGATCGCTGCAGGTCCCTTCCAACTCAGCCCTTCTCTTCTCTTCACCTCTAGTCTATTCCCTGCACTCACGATGAGGCGAATAACAAGGAGACCACTGTTTGCCTGAAATGCCAGGGGGTTTACAGCTCCAGAAACACTTTCGAGGACACAAATCAAAAAGGATACAAGTAGAAAGAGGATTTGATTTCAGTTGATTTGACTTGATTTTACTTCATTTTATTTTCTGTCTTGTTAGGTTGGTTTATGTTAGTTTAGTTTCGTTTCTTTCCTGTGATGTTATTGGATTTGATTTGATTCTATTTTCTTTGGGGTTATTTCTTATGATTTTATTTTATGTTGGTTTATCTTATTTTATTTGACCTTGCTTTACGCGTTTTTATTTCGGTTTGTTCTTTTATTATTTTGTTTCATTTTATTTGGTCTTATTTTGGTTTAGGCTCTTTTAGGCTATTTTGCTGAATCTCTTTCAGAGCCGAGGCTCACAAGCATGAACACAATGCGCATGTGCAGCCAGGAGCAGGCTGATGTGTTCTTTAGTTTAGTTTGAAAAAGCATCCCTTGCAGTCTGGCAAAGGAAAGCTGCAGAAAGGAGCAGCAGGAAGACAGGCCAAGCAGTCCCTCGTTTCTCAACAGTGCAGAAGAACTTGAAGAAGGAGGATGGCTACCGACCACACACCGAAAAGCAGAAGAAGAGGAGGGGTGTGGTGCCCTGGGGTATTTTCACAAGTAGGACACGTGTCGATGACAAGCACCCCTTTTGCCTTCCAAAACTTGCTCCGCTGTGCTGCTTGGCCAGGGAGGCATGAAAAGCGCTCTCCTGCCTGCCCTGCGCTTGCATCGCATGCAGGGGGAGCTGAAAAGCTGCAGCTCCGCATGGTGCAGCAAGCCTGCAGCCCTTCCAAGCACAGGCTGTTTTGCACAAGCAAGGACACCTCGGGAAACGCAGCCAAGGCAAGAGCAGAGCTCGCTCCTGCTCCAAACCTGCAATGGGCAAAAGAGCCAGGGAGCGCCAGGGCACGAGGGGCGCCTCGCAGGTGCAAGAGCAGCGGGCAAGAACTGAGCCCAAAGGGCCCAGAGGAGCCCTGACAAGGGGCTGCGCCCAATGCTACGCAGGAGAAGAAGCAACCCCGGGGGGCCACCCTGGGCGTCCGCCCCGGGAGTCTAGAAAGCGTCCTCCCCCCGCATGCGGGGCACGAGGGCCACCTTCGTGGAGCAGGAGCAGCAGGCACCTAGCCAAAACGGCCCAAAGGAGCCCTGGCACGGGGCCGTGCTCAGTGCTGCAGAGGAAGGCAAAAAACCCCCGGGGACACTTGCTAGCCCACCGTGGGGGGAAAAAAAGCCTTCCTCCCCGCAGCTGCAGGGCACGAGAGGCCACCTTCGTGGTGCATGAGCAGCAGGCAGTAACCCAGCCAAAATGGCCCAGAGGAGCCCTGACAAGTGCTCATGCTCAATGCTGCAGAGGAAGGCAAAAAACCCCCGGGCACCACAGCCACTCTGCCCCGGGGCAAAATTCCTTCCTGACCCCAGCGTCGCCGGCCATGGGCTATTCCCTCAGCACGTGAGCAAGACCTGCCTCCTCGGCCCGCAGGCTGCTCACGCCTCCCAGGAGATGCCCAACCCCGATTCTCCCTCCACCTGCTGCCACCTCAGGGCCTTCCCAGAGGGGCAAAACGCCCCCGGTCTGATCCATCTGGGGGACAACGATCCTTCCGGCGCCTGGCAAGGCACCAGCGGCTGCTCCAAAGCACCGGCACCCCCGCCAACATCTCTGCATCCCATTCCTCACGGCTGCTGACACTGGCTCCGCAGGGGATGAGGATGGCGAGCTCTGCAGTGCTCCTCAGGAAGCCATTCCCTTGCTCTTGCCACTGCTAGCCAGCTGAAAAGGCCAGCCTGCCTCACCAACCTCCAGCTGTTGGGGGTTCTTCTCGTCTCCAGCAGCCTCGTCGAGCCCCCTCCGGCCTTCCTCCCTCAGCCCTCGCCAAGTAATTCCACCGCCTCCTCAAGGACTTCCTCTCGCACGTCTTGGCGCTGCCCCCAGGCCAGCTATGGCAGCGCGACGCGGGAGCGTGCTCCCTTTTATGCTGCCCCGGGGCATGGTGACTGCTGCGTTGCCGGGTGCTGGCACTGTGACACGGGGGTGACGGGGCCCCCCCTGCGCAGCCCCGCCCGCCGGCCCTCCGCCCAGCATCCTTCCCAGGAAGGCCTTTGGGCTGCTGGCCCCGAGGCAGCCCCTGGGCCCAGGAGCCTCAGGGGGCTGTCCCTGCCCTTGCTGGCCATGCCCTGGGCACAGCTGCTGGGCGTCCCACTAAATACATCTGGACATTCAGACTACGTCGTCAAGGCTGTTTGTCCCATCTGCATTCCTTTGGTTGCGGGGATGCCAGAGGTGAAAGCAAGGCTTTTGCTTCCCTCGGCGTGAACTGGGCAGAGACGGAGAGCACGTGCAGGATGGCCTCGCCGTTCCTGACCCATGCACCAAGGCACATTTGCTACTCCCCTGCTTATGCTGAGGTCTTCTTCTGGGAAAGAAGTCCCAAATCCTTTTCTCTTCTTGACCATCTTTTTCCTTGCACTCAAGAGCTTTTCTCCTCCCTTGGCCTTCACCCTCAATCCCTTTCCGGAAAGTGACGGCAGCCCTCTCAGCCTTTGCCTTGCTCCTGCTAGTCGTCTTCACCTCAGCTAGAGAGTCCGGAAGGATCGCTGCAGGTCCCTTCCAACTCAGCCCTTCTCTTCTCTTCACCTCTAGTCTATTCCCTGCACTCACGATGAGGCGAATAACAAGGAGACCACTATTTGCCTGAAATGCCAGGGGGTTTACAGCTCCAGAAACACTTTCGAGGACACAAATCAAAAAGGTACAAGTAGAAAGAGGATTTGATTTCATTTGATTTGACTTGATTTTACTTCATTTTATTTTCTGTCTTGTTAGGTTGGTTTATGTTAGTTTAGTTTCGTTTCTTTCCTGTGATGTTATTGGATTTGATTTGATTCTATTTTCTTTGGGGTTATTTCTTATGATTTTATTTTATGTTGGTTTATCTTATTTTATTTGACCTTGCTTTACGCGTTTTTATTTCGGTTTGTTCTTTTATTATTTTGTTTCATTTTATTTGGTCTTATTTTGGTTTAGGCTCTTTTAGGCTATTTTGCTGAATCTCTTTCAGAGCCGAGGCTCACAAGCATGAACACAATGCGCATGTGCAGCCAGGAGCAGGCTGATGTGTTCTTTAGTTTAGTTTGAAAAAGCATGCCTTGCAGTCTGGCAAAGGAAAGCTGCAGAAAGGAGCAGCAGGAAGACAGGCCAAGCAGTCCCTCGTTTCTCAACAGTGCAGAAGAACTTGAAGAAGGAGGATGGGTACCGACCACACACCGAAAAGCAGAAGAAGAGGAGGGGTGTGGTGCCCTGGGGTATTTTCACAAGTAGGACACGTGTCGATGACAAGCACCCCTTTTGCCTTCCAAAACTTGCTCCGCTGTGCTGCTTGGCCAGGGAGGCATGAAAAGCGCTCTCCTGCCTGCCCTGCGCTTGCATCGCATGCAGGGAGAGCTGAAAAGCTGCAGCTCCGCATGGTGCAGCAAGCCTGCAGCCCTTCCAAGCACAGGCTGTTTTGCACAAGCAAGGACACCTCGGGAAACGCAGCCAAGGCAAGAGCAGAGCTCGCTCCTGCTCCAAACCTGCAATGGGCAAAAGAGCCAGGGAGCGCCAGGGCACGAGGGGCGCCTCGCAGGTGCAAGAGCAGCGGGCAAGAACTGAGCCCAAAGGGCCCAGAGGAGCCCTGACAAGGGGCTGCGCTCAATGCTACGCAGGAGAAGAAGCAACCCCGGGGGGCCACCCTGGGCGTCCGCCCCGGGAGTCTAGAAAGCGTCCTCCCCCCGCATGCGGGGCACGAGGGCCACCTTCGTGGAGCAGGAGCAGCAGGCACCTAGCCAAAACGGCCCAAAGGAGCCCTGGCACGGGGCCGTGCTCAGTGCTGCAGAGGAAGGCAAAAAACCCCCGGGGACACTTGCTAGCCCACCGTGGGGGGAAAAAAAGCCTTCCTCCCCGCAGCTGCAGGCCACGAGAGGCCACCTTCGTGGTGCATGAGCAGCAGGCAGTAACCCAGCCAAAATGGCCCAGAGGAGCCCTGACAAGTGCTCATGCTCAATGCTGCAGAGGAAGGCAAAAAACTCCCGGGCACCACAGCCAATCTGCCCCGGGGCAAAATTCCTTCCTGACCCCAGCGTCGCCGGCCATGGGCTATTCCCTGAGCACGTGAGCAAGACCTGCCTCCTCGGCCCGCAGGCTGCTCACGCCTCCCAGGAGATGCCCAACCCCGATTCTCCCTCCACCTGCTGCCACCTCAGGGCCTTCCCAGAGGGGCAAAACGCCCCCGGCCTGATCCATCTGGGGGACAACGATCCTTCCGGCGCCTGGCAAGGCACCAGTGGCTGCTCCAAAGCACCGGCACCCCCGCCAACATCTCTGCATCCCATTCCTCACGGCTGCTGACACTGGCTCCGCAGGGGATGAGGATGGCGAGCTCTGCAGTGCTCCTCAGGAAGCCATTCCCTTGCTCTTGCCACTGCTAGCCAGCTGAAAAGGCCAGCCTGCCTCACCAACCTCCAGCTGTTGGGGGTTCTTCTCGTCTCCAGCAGCCTCGTCGAGCCCCCTCCGGCCTTCCTCCCTCAGCCCTCGCCAAGTAATTCCACCGCCTCCTCAAGGACTTCCTCTCGCACGTCTTGGCGCTGCCCCCAGGCCAGCTATGGCAGCGCGACGCGGGAGCGTGCTCCCTTTTATGCTGCCCCGGGGCATGGTGACTGCTGCGTTGCCGGGTGCTGGCACTGTGACACGGGGGTGACGGGGCCCCCCCTGCGCAGCCCCGCCCGCCGGCCCTCCGCCCAGCATCCTTCCCAGGAAGGCCTTTGGGCTGCTGGCCCCGAGGCAGCCCCTGGGCCCAGGAGCCTCAGGGGGCTGTCCCTGCCCTTGCTGGCCATGCCCTGGGCACAGCTGCTGGGCGTCCCACTAAATACATCTGGACATTCAGACTACGTCGTCAAGGCTGTTTGTCCCATCTGCATTCCTTTGGTTGCGGGGATGCCAGAGGTGAAAGCAAGGCTTTTGCTTCCCTCGGCGTGAACTGGGCAGAGACGGAGAGCACGTGCAGGATGGCCTCGCCGTTCCTGACCCATGCACCAAGGCACATTTGCTACTCCCCTGCTTATGCTGAGGTCTTCTTCTGGGAAAGAAGTCCCAAATCCTTTTCTCTTCTTGACCATCTTTTTCCTTGCACTCAAGAGCTTTTCTCCTCCCTTGGCCTTCACCCTCAATCCCTTTCCGGAAAGTGACGGCAGCCCTCTCAGCCTTTGCCTTGCTCCTGCTAGTCGTCTTCACCTCAGCTAGAGAGTCCGGAAGGATCGCTGCAGGTCCCTTCCAACTCAGCCCTTCTCTTCTCTTCACCTCTAGTCTATTCCCTGCACTCACGATGAGGCGAATAACAAGGAGACCACTATTTGCCTGAAATGCCAGGGGGTTTACAGCTCCAGAAACACTTTCGAGGACACAAATCAAAAAGGTACAAGTAGAAAGAGGATTTGATTTCATTTGATTTGACTTGATTTTACTTCATTTTATTTTCTGTCTTGTTAGGTTGGTTTACGTTAGTTTAGTTTCGTTTCTTTCCTGTGATGTTATTGGATTTGATTTGATTCTATTTTCTTTGGGGTTATTTCTTATGATTTTATTTTATGTTGGTTTATCTTATTTTATTTGACCTTGCTTTACGCGTTTTTATTTCGGTTTGTTCTTTTATTATTTTGTTTCATTTTATTTGGTCTTATTTTGGTTTAGGCTCTTTTAGGCTATTTTGCTGAATCTCTTTCAGAGCCGAGGCTCACAAGCATGAACACAATGCGCATGTGCAGCCAGGAGCAGGCTGATGTGTTCTTTAGTTTAGTTTGAAAAAGCATCCCTTGCAGTCTGGCAAAGGAAAGCTGCAGAAAGGAGCAGCAGGAAGACAGGCCAAGCAGTCCCTCGTTTCTCAACAGTGCAGAAGAACTTGAAGAAGGAGGATGGCTACCGACCACACACCGAAAAGCAGAAGAAGAGGAGGGGTGTGCTGCCCTGGGCTATTTTCACAAGTAGGACACGTGTCGATGACAAGCACCCCTTTTGCCTTCCAAAACTTGCTCCGCTGTGCTGCTTGGCCAGGGAGGCATGAAAAGCGCTCTCCTGCCTGCCCTGCGCTTGCATCGCATGCAGGGAGAGCTGAAAAGCTGCAGCTCCGCATGGTGCAGCAAGCCTGCAGCCCTTCCAAGCACAGGCTGTTTTGCACAAGCAAGGACACCTCGGGAAACGCAGCCAAGGCAAGAGCAGAGCTCGCTCCTGCTCCAAACCTGCAATGGGCAAAAGAGCCAGGGAGCGCCAGGGCACGAGGGGCGCCTCGCAGGTGCAAGAGCAGCGGGCAAGAACTGAGCCCAAAGGGCCCAGAGGAGCCCTGACAAGGGGCTGCGCTCAATGCTACGCAGGAGAAGAAGCAACCCCCGGGGGCCACCCTGGGCGTCCGCCCCGGGAGTCTAGAAAGCGTCCTCCCCCCGCATGCGGGGCACGAGGGCCACCTTCGTGGAGCAGGAGCAGCAGGCACCTAGCCAAAACGGCCCAAAGGAGCCCTGGCACGGGGCCGTGCTCAGTGCTGCAGAGGAAGGCAAAAAACCCCCGGGGACACTTGCTAGCCCACCGTGGGGGGAAAAAAAGCCTTCCTCCCCGCAGCTGCAGGCCACGAGAGGCCACCTTCGTGGTGCATGAGCAGCAGGCAGTAACCCAGCCAAAATGGCCCAGAGGAGCCCTGACAAGTGCTCATGCTCAATGCTGCAGAGGAAGGCAAAAAACCCCCGGGCACCACAGCCACTCTGCCCCGGGGCAAAATTCCTTCCTGACCCCAGCGTCGCCGGCCATGGGCTATTCCCTCAGCACGTGAGCAAGACCTGCCTCCTCGGCCCGCAGGCTGCTCACGCCTCCCAGGAGATGCCCAACCCCGATTCTCCCTCCACCTGCTGCCACCTCAGGGCCTTCCCAGAGGGGCAAAACGCCCCCGGTCTGATCCATCTGGGGGACAACGATCCTTCCGGCGCCTGGCAAGGCACCAGTGGCTGCTCCAAAGCACCGGCACCCCCGCCAACATCTCTGCATCCCATTCCTCACGGCTGCTGACACTGGCTCCGCAGGGGATGAGGATGGCGAGCTCTGCAGTGCTCCTCAGGAAGCCATTCCCTTGCTCTTGCCACTGCTAGCCAGCTGAAAAGGCCAGCCTGCCTCACCAACCTCCAGCTGTTGGGGGTTCTTCTCGTCTCCAGCAGCCTCGTCGAGCCCCCTCCGGCCTTCCTCCCTCAGCCCTCGCCAAGTAATTCCACCGCCTCCTCAAGGACTTCCTCTCGCACGTCTTGGCGCTGCCCCCAGGCCAGCTATGGCAGCGCGACGCGGGAGCGTGCTCCCTTTTATGCTGCCCCGGGGCATGGTGACTGCTGCGTTGCCGGGTGCTGGCACTGTGACACGGGGGTGACGGGGCCCCCCCTGCGCAGCCCCGCCCGCCGGCCCTCCGCCCAGCATCCTTCCCAGGAAGGCCTTTGGGCTGCTGGCCCCGAGGCAGCCCCTGGGCCCAGGAGCCTCAGGGGGCTGTCCCTGCCCTTGCTGGCCATGCCCTGGGCACAGCTGCTGGGCGTCCCACTAAATACATCTGGACATTCAGACTACGTCGTGAAGGCTGTTTGTCCCGTCTGCATTCCTTTGGTTGCGGGGATGCCAGAGGTGAAAGCAAGGCTTTTGCTTCCCTCGGCGTGAACTGGGCAGAGACGGAGAGCACGTGCAGGATGGCCTCGCCGTTCCTGACCCATGCACCAAGGCACATTTGCTACTCCCCTGCTTATGCTGAGGTCTTCTTCTGGGAAAGAAGTCCCAAATCCTTTTCTCTTCTTGACCATCTTTTTCCTTGCACTCAAGAGCTTTTCTCCTCCCTTGGCCTTCACCCTCAATCCCTTTCCGGAAAGTGACGGCAGCCCTCTCAGCCTTTGCCTTGCTCCTGCTAGTCGTCTTCACCTCAGCTAGAGAGTCCGGAAGGATCGCTGCAGGTCCCTTCCAACTCAGCCCTTCTCTTCTCTTCACCTCTAGTCTATTCCCTGCACTCACGATGAGGCGAATAACAAGGAGACCACTATTTGCCTGAAATGCCAGGGGGTTTACAGCTCCAGAAACACTTTCGAGGACACAAATCAAAAAGGATACAAGTAGAAAGAGGATTTGATTTCAGTTGATTTGACTTGATTTTACTTCATTTTATTTTCTGTCTTGTTAGGTTGGTTTATGTTAGTTTAGTTTCGTTTCTTTCCTGTGATGTTATTGGATTTGATTTGATTCTATTTTCTTTGGGGTTATTTCTTATGATTTTATTTTATGTTGGTTTATCTTATTTTATTTGACCTTGCTTTACGCGTTTTTATTTCGGTTTGTTCTTTTATTATTTTGTTTCATTTTATTTGGTCTTATTTTGGTTTAGGCTCTTTTAGGCTATTTTGCTGAATCTCTTTCAGAGCCGAGGCTCACAAGCATGAACACAATGCGCATGTGCAGCCAGGAGCAGGCTGATGTGTTCTTTAGTTTAGTTTGAAAAAGCATCCCTTGCAGTCTGGCAAAGGAAACTGCAGAAAGGAGCAGCAGGAAGACAGGCCAAGCAGTCCCTCGTTTCTCAACAGTGCAGAAGAACTTGAAGAAGGAGGATGGGTACCGACCACACACCGAAAAGCAGAAGAAGAGGAGGGGTGTGCTGCCCTGGGCTATTTTCACAAGTAGGACACGTGTCGATGACAAGCACCCCTTTTGCCTTCCAAAACTTGCTCCGCTGTGCTGCTTGGCCAGGGAGGCATGAAAAGCGCTCTCCTGCCTGCCCTGCGCTTGCATCGCATGCAGGGAGAGCTGAAAAGCTGCAGCTCCGCATGGTGCAGCAAGCCTGCAGCCCTTCCAAGCACAGGCTGTTTTGCACAAGCAAGGACACCTCGGGAAACGCAGCCAAGGCAAGAGCAGAGCTCGCTCCTGCTCCAAACCTGCAATGGGCAAAAGAGCCAGGGAGCGCCAGGGCACGAGGGGCGCCTCGCAGGTGCAAGAGCAGCGGGCAAGAACTGAGCCCAAAGGGCCCAGAGGAGCCCTGACAAGGGGCTGCGCCCAATGCTACGCAGGAGAAGAAGCAACCCCGGGGGGCCACCCTGGGCGTCCGCCCCGGGAGTCTAGAAAGCGTCCTCCCCCCGCATGCGGGGCACGAGGGCCACCTTCGTGGAGCAGGAGCAGCAGGCACCTAGCCAAAACGGCCCAAAGGAGCCCTGGCACGGGGCCGTGCTCAGTGCTGCAGAGGAAGGCAAAAAACCCCCGGGGACACTTGCTAGCCCACCGTGGGGGGAAAAAAAGCCTTCCTCCCCGCAGCTGCAGGGCACGAGAGGCCACCTTCGTGGTGCATGAGCAGCAGGCAGTAACCCAGCCAAAATGGCCCAGAGGAGCCCTGACAAGTGCTCATGCTCAATGCTGCAGAGGAAGGCAAAAAACCCCCGGGCACCACAGCCACTCTGCCCCGGGGCAAAATTCCTTCCTGACCCCAGCGTCGCCGGCCATGGGCTATTCCCTCAGCACGTGAGCAAGACCTGCCTCCTCGGCCCGCAGGCTGCTCACGCCTCCCAGGAGATGCCCAACCCCGATTCTCCCTCCACCTGCTGCCACCTCAGGGCCTTCCCAGAGGGGCAAAACGCCCCCGGTCTGATCCATCTGGGGGACAACGATCCTTCCGGCGCCTGGCAAGGCAGCAGCGGCTGCTCCAAAGCACCGGCACCCCCGCCAACATCTCTGCATCCCATTCCTCACGGCTGCTGACACTGGCTCCGCAGGGGATGAGGATGGCGAGCTCTGCAGTGCTCCTCAGGAAGCCATTCCCTTGCTCTTGCCACTGCTAGCCAGCTGAAAAGGCCAGCCTGCCTCACCAACCTCCAGCTGTTGGGGGTTCTTCTCGTCTCCAGCAGCCTCGTCGAGCCCCCTCCGGCCTTCCTCCCTCAGCCCTCGCCAAGTAATTCCACCGCCTCCTCAAGGACTTCCTCTCGCACGTCTTGGCGCTGCCCCCAGGCCAGCTATGGCAGCGCGACGCGGGAGCGTGCTCCCTTTTATGCTGCCCCGGGGCATGGTGACTGCTGCGTTGCCGGGTGCTGGCACTGTGACACGGGGGTGACGGGGCCCCCCCTGCGCAGCCCCGCCCGCCGGCCCTCCGCCCAGCATCCTTCCCAGGAAGGCCTTTGGGCTGCTGGCCCCGAGGCAGCCCCTGGGCCCAGGAGCCTCAGGGGGCTGTCCCTGCCCTTGCTGGCCATGCCCTGGGCACAGCTGCTGGGCGTCCCACTAAATACATCTGGACATTCAGACTACGTCGTCAAGGCTGTTTGTCCCATCTGCATTCCTTTGGTTGCGGGGATGCCAGAGGTGAAAGCAAGGCTTTTGCTTCCCTCGGCGTGAACTGGGCAGAGATGGAGAGCACGTGCAGGATGGCCTCGCCGTTCCTGACCCATGCACCAAGGCACATTTGCTACTCCCCTGCTTATGCTGAGGTCTTCTTCTGGGAAAGAAGTCCCAAATCCTTTTCTCTTCTTGACCATCTTTTTCCTTGCACTCAAGAGCTTTTCTCCTCCCTTGGCCTTCACCCTCAATCCCTTTCCGGAAAGTGACGGCAGCCCTCTCAGCCTTTGCCTTGCTCCTGCTAGTCGTCTTCACCTCAGCTAGAGAGTCCGGAAGGATCGCTGCAGGTCCCTTCCAACTCAGCCCTTCTCTTCTCTTCACCTCTAGTCTATTCCCTGCACTCACGATGAGGCGAATAACAAGGAGACCACTGTTTGCCTGAAATGCCAGGGGGTTTACAGCTCCAGAAACACTTTCGAGGACACAAATCAAAAAGGTACAAGTAGAAAGAGGATTTGATTTCATTTGATTTGACTTGATTTTACTTCATTTTATTTTCTGTCTTGTTAGGTTGGTTTACGTTAGTTTAGTTTCGTTTCTTTCCTGTGATGTTATTGGATTTGATTTGATTCTATTTTCTTTGGGGTTATTTCTTATGATTTTATTTTATGTTGGTTTATCTTATTTTATTTGACCTTGCTTTACGCGTTTTTATTTCGGTTTGTTCTTTTATTATTTTGTTTCATTTTATTTGGTCTTATTTTGGTTTAGGCTCTTTTAGGCTATTTTGCTGAATCTCTTTCAGAGCCGAGGCTCACAAGCATGAACACAATGCGCATGTGCAGCCAGGAGCAGGCTGATGTGTTCTTTAGTTTAGTTTGAAAAAGCATGCCTTGCAGTCTGGCAAAGGAAAGCTGCAGAAAGGAGCAGCAGGAAGACAGGCCAAGCAGTCCCTCGTTTCTCAACAGTGCAGAAGAACTTGAAGAAGGAGGATGGGTACCGACCACACACCGAAAAGCAGAAGAAGAGGAGGGGTGTGGTGCCCTGGGGTATTTTCACAAGTAGGACACGTGTCGATGACAAGCACCCCTTTTGCCTTCCAAAACTTGCTCCGCTGTGCTGCTTGGCCAGGGAGGCATGAAAAGCGCTCTCCTGCCTGCCCTGCGCTTGCATCGCATGCAGGGAGAGCTGAAAAGCTGCAGCTCCGCATGGTGCAGCAAGCCTGCAGCCCTTCCAAGCACAGGCTGTTTTGCACAAGCAAGGACACCTCGGGAAACGGAGCCAAGGCAAGAGCAGAGCTCGCTCCTGCTCCAAACCTGCAATGGGCAAAAGAGCCAGGGAGCGCCAGGGCACGAGGGGCGCCTCGCAGGTGCAAGAGCAGCGGGCAAGAACTGAGCCCAAAGGGCCCAGAGGAGCCCTGACAAGGGGCTGCGCTCAATGCTACGCAGGAGAAGAAGCAACCCCGGGGGGCCACCCTGGGCGTCCGCCCCGGGAGTCTAGAAAGCGTCCTCCCCCCGCATGCGGGGCACAAGGGCCACCTTCGTGGAGCAGGAGCAGCAGGCACCTAGCCAAAACGGCCCAAAGGAGCCCTGGCACGGGGCCGTGCTCAGTGCTGCAGAGGAAGGCAAAAAACCCCCGGGGACACTTGCTAGCCCACCGTGGGGGGAAAAAAAGCCTTCCTCCCCGCAGCTGCAGGCCACGAGAGGCCACCTTCGTGGTGCATGAGCAGCAGGCAGTAACCCAGCCAAAATGGCCCAGAGGAGCCCTGACAAGTGCTCATGCTCAATGCTGCAGAGGAAGGCAAAAAACTCCCGGGCACCACAGCCAATCTGCCCCGGGGCAAAATTCCTTCCTGACCCCAGCGTCGCCGGCCATGGGCTATTCCCTGAGCACGTGAGCAAGACCTGCCTCCTCGGCCCGCAGGCTGCTCACGCCTCCCAGGAGATGCCCAACCCCGATTCTCCCTCCACCTGCTGCCACCTCAGGGCCTTCCCAGAGGGGCAAAACGCCCCCGGCCTGATCCATCTGGGGGACAACGATCCTTCCGGCGCCTGGCAAGGCACCAGTGGCTGCTCCAAAGCACCGGCACCCCCGCCAACATCTCTGCATCCCATTCCTCACGGCTGCTGACACTGGCTCCGCAGGGGATGAGGATGGCGAGCTCTGCAGTGCTCCTCAGGAAGCCATTCCCTTGCTCTTGCCACTGCTAGCCAGCTGAAAAGGCCAGCCAGCCTCACCAACCTCCAGCTGTTGGGGGTTCTTCTCGTCTCCAGCAGCCTCGTCGAGCCCCCTCCGGCCTTCCTCCCTCAGCCCTCGCCAAGTAATTCCACCGCCTCCTCAAGGACTTCCTCTCGCACGTCTTGGCGCTGCCCCCAGGCCAGCTATGGCAGCGCGACGCGGGAGCGTGCTCCCTTTTATGCTGCCCCGGGGCATGGTGACTGCTGCGTTGCCGGGTGCTGGCACTGTGACACGGGGGTGACGGGGCCCCCCCTGCGCAGCCCCGCCCGCCGGCCCTCCGCCCAGCATCCTTCCCAGGAAGGCCTTTGGGCTGCTGGCCCCGAGGCAGCCCCTGGGCCCAGGAGCCTCAGGGGGCTGTCCCTGCCCTTGCTGGCCATGCCCTGGGCACAGCTGCTGGGCGTCCCACTAAATACATCTGGACATTCAGACTACGTCGTCAAGGCTGTTTGTCCCATCTGCATTCCTTTGGTTGCGGGGATGCCAGAGGTGAAAGCAAGGCTTTTGCTTCCCTCGCCGTGAACTGGGCAGAGACGGAGAGCACGTGCAGGATGGCCTCGCCGTTCCTGACCCATGCACCAAGGCACATTTGCTACTCCCCTGCTTATGCTGAGGTCTTCTTCTGGGAAAGAAGTCCCAAATCCTTTTCTCTTCTTGACCATCTTTTTCCTTGCACTCAAGAGCTTTTCTCCTCCCTTGGCCTTCACCCTCAATCCCTTTCCGGAAAGTGACAGCAGCCCTCTCAGCCTTTGCCTTGCTCCTGCTAGTCGTCTTCACCTCAGCTAGAGAGTCCGGAAGGATCGCTGCAGGTCCCTTCCAACTCAGCCCTTCTCTTCTCTTCACCTCTAGTCTATTCCCTGCACTCACGATGAGGCGAATAACAAGGAGACCACTATTTGCCTGAAATGCCAGGGGGTTTACAGCTCCAGAAACACTTTCGAGGACACAAATCAAAAAGGTACAAGTAGAAAGAGGATTTGATTTCAGTTGATTTGACTTGATTTTACTTCATTTTATTTTCTGTCTTGTTAGGTTGGTTTATGTTAGTTTAGTTTCGTTTCTTTCCTGTGATGTTATTGGTTTGATTTGATTCTATTTTCTTTGGGGTTATTTCTTATGATTTTATTTTATGTTGGTTTATCTTATTTTATTTGACCTTGCTTTACGCGTTTTTACTTCGGTTTGTTCTTTTATTATTTTGTTTCATTTTATTTGGTCTTATTTTGGTTTAGGCTCTTTTAGGCTATTTTGCTGAATCTCTTTCAGAGCCGAGGCTCACAAGCATGAACACAATGCGCATGTGCAGCCAGGAGCAGGCTGATGTGTTCTTTAGTTTAGTTTGAAAAAGCATGCCTTGCAGTCTGGCAAAGGAAAGCTGCAGAAAGGAGCAGCAGGAAGACAGGCCAAGCAGTCCCTCGTTTCTCAACAGTGCAGAAGAACTTGAAGAAGGAGGATGGGTACCGACCACACACCGAAAAGCAGAAGAAGAGGAGGGGTGTGGTGCCCTGGGGTATTTTCACAAGTAGGACACGTGTCGATGACAAGCACCCCTTTTGCCTTCCAAAACTTGCTCCGCTGTGCTGCTTGGCCAGGGAGGCATGAAAAGCGCTCTCCTGCCTGCCCTGCGCTTGCATCGCATGCAGGGAGAGCTGAAAAGCTGCAGCTCCGCATGGTGCAGCAAGCCTGCAGCCCTTCCAAGCACAGGCTGTTTTGCACAAGCAAGGACACCTCGGGAAACGCAGCCAAGGCAAGAGCAGAGCTCGCTCCTGCTCCAAACCTGCAATGGGCAAAAGAGCCAGGGAGCGCCAGGGCACGAGGGGCGCCTCGCAGGTGCAAGAGCAGGGGGCAAGAACTGAGCCCAAAGGGCCCAGAGGAGCCCTGACAAGGGGCTGCGCTCAATGCTACGCAGGAGAAGAAGCAACCCCGGGGGGCCACCCTGGGCGTCCGCCCCGGGAGTCTAGAAAGCGTCCTCCCCCCGCATGCGGGGCACGAGGGCCACCTTCGTGGAGCAGGAGCAGCAGGCACCTAGCCAAAACGGCCCAAAGGAGCCCTGGCACGGGGCCGTGCTCAGTGCTGCAGAGGAAGGCAAAAAACCCCCGGGGACACTTGCTAGCCCACCGTGGGGGGAAAAAAAGCCTTCCTCCCCGCAGCTGCAGGCCACGAGAGGCCACCTTCGTGGTGCATGAGCAGCAGGCAGTAACCCAGCCAAAATGGCCCAGAGGAGCCCTGACAAGTGCTCATGCTCAATGCTGCAGAGGAAGGCAAAAAACTCCCGGGCACCACAGCCAATCTGCCCCGGGGCAAAATTCCTTCCTGACCCCAGCGTCGCCGGCCATGGGCTATTCCCTGAGCACGTGAGCAAGACCTGCCTCCTCGGCCCGCAGGCTGCTCACGCCTCCCAGGAGATGCCCAACCCCGATTCTCCCTCCACCTGCTGCCACCTCAGGGCCTTCCCAGAGGGGCAAAACGCCCCCGGCCTGATCCATCTGGGGGACAACGATCCTTCCGGCGCCTGGCAAGGCACCAGTGGCTGCTCCAAAGCACCGGCACCCCCGCCAACATCTCTGCATCCCATTCCTCACGGCTGCTGACACTGGCTCCGCAGGGGATGAGGATGGCGAGCTCTGCAGTGCTCCTCAGGAAGCCATTCCCTTGCTCTTGCCACTGCTAGCCAGCTGAAAAGGCCAGCCTGCCTCACCAACCTCCAGCTGTTGGGGGTTCTTCTCGTCTCCAGCAGCCTCGTCGAGCCCCCTCCGGCCTTCCTCCCTCAGCCCTCGCCAAGTAATTCCACCGCCTCCTCAAGGACTTCCTCTCGCACGTCTTGGCGCTGCCCCCAGGCCAGCTATGGCAGCGCGACGCGGGAGCGTGCTCCCTTTTATGCTGCCCCGGGGCATGGTGACTGCTGCGTTGCCGGGTGCTGGCACTGTGACACGGGGGTGACGGGGCCCCCCCTGCGCAGCCCCGCCCGCCGGCCCTCCGCCCAGCATCCTTCCCAGGAAGGCCTTTGGGCTGCTGGCCCCGAGGCAGCCCCTGGGCCCAGGAGCCTCAGGGGGCTGTCCCTGCCCTTGCTGGCCATGCCCTGGGCACAGCTGCTGGGCGTCCCACTAAATACATCTGGACATTCAGACTACGTCGTCAAGGCTGTTTGTCCCATCTGCATTCCTTTGGTTGCGGGGATGCCAGAGGTGAAAGCAAGGCTTTTGCTTCCCTCGGCGTGAACTGGGCAGAGATGGAGAGCACGTGCAGGATGGCCTCGCCGTTCCTGACCCATGCACCAAGGCACATTTGCTACTCCCCTGCTTATGCTGAGGTCTTCTTCTGGGAAAGAAGTCCCAAATCCTTTTCTCTTCTTGACCATCTTTTTCCTTGCACTCAAGAGCTTTTCTCCTCCCTTGGCCTTCACCCTCAATCCCTTTCCGGAAAGTGACGGCAGCCCTCTCAGCCTTTGCCTTGCTCCTGCTAGTCGTCTTCACCTCAGCTAGAGAGTCCGGAAGGATCGCTGCAGGTCCCTTCCAACTCAGCCCTTCTCTTCTCTTCACCTCTAGTCTATTCCCTGCACTCACGATGAGGCGAATAACAAGGAGACCACTATTTGCCTGAAATGCCAGGGGGTTTACAGCTCCAGAAACACTTTCGAGGACACAAATCAAAAAGGTACAAGTAGAAAGAGGATTTGATTTCATTTGATTTGACTTGATTTTACTTCATTTTATTTTCTGTCTTGTTAGGTTGGTTTATGTTAGTTTAGTTTCGTTTCTTTCCTGTGATGTTATTGGTTTGATTTGATTCTATTTTCTTTGGGGTTATTTCTTATGATTTTATTTTATGTTGGTTTATCTTATTTTATTTGACCTTGCTTTACGCGTTTTTACTTCGGTTTGTTCTTTTATTATTTTGTTTCATTTTATTTGGTCTTATTTTGGTTTAGGCTCTTTTAGGCTATTTTGCTGAATCTCTTTCAGAGCCGAGGCTCACAAGCATGAACACAATGCGCATGTGCAGCCAGGAGCAGGCTGATGTGTTCTTTAGTTTAGTTTGAAAAAGCATGCCTTGCAGTCTGGCAAAGGAAAGCTGCAGAAAGGAGCAGCAGGAAGACAGGCCAAGCAGTCCCTCGTTTCTCAACAGTGCAGAAGAACTTGAAGAAGGAGGATGGGTACCGACCACACACCGAAAAGCAGAAGAAGAGGAGGGGTGTGGTGCCCTGGGGTATTTTCACAAGTAGGACACGTGTCGATGACAAGCACCCCTTTTGCCTTCCAAAACTTGCTCCGCTGTGCTGCTTGGCCAGGGAGGCATGAAAAGCGCTCTCCTGCCTGCCCTGCGCTTGCATCGCATGCAGGGAGAGCTGAAAAGCTGCAGCTCCGCATGGTGCAGCAAGCCTGCAGCCCTTCCAAGCACAGGCTGTTTTGCACAAGCAAGGACACCTCGGGAAACGCAGCCAAGGCAAGAGCAGAGCTCGCTCCTGCTCCAAACCTGCAATGGGCAAAAGAGCCAGGGAGCGCCAGGGCACGAGGGGCGCCTCGCAGGTGCAAGAGCAGCGGGCAAGAACTGAGCCCAAAGGGCCCAGAGGAGCCCTGACAAGGGGCTGCGCTCAATGCTACGCAGGAGAAGAAGCAACCCCGGGGGGCCACCCTGGGCGTCCGCCCCGGGAGTCTAGAAAGCGTCCTCCCCCCGCATGCGGGGCACGAGGGCCACCTTCGTGGAGCAGGAGCAGCAGGCACCTAGCCAAAACGGCCCAAAGGAGCCCTGGCACGGGGCCGTGCTCAGTGCTGCAGAGGAAGGCAAAAAACCCCCGGGGACACTTGCTAGCCCACCGTGGGGGGAAAAAAAGCCTTCCTCCCCGCAGCTGCAGGCCACGAGAGGCCACCTTCGTGGTGCATGAGCAGCAGGCAGTAACCCAGCCAAAATGGCCCAGAGGAGCCCTGACAAGTGCTCATGCTCAATGCTGCAGAGGAAGGCAAAAAACTCCCGGGCACCACAGCCAATCTGCCCCGGGGCAAAATTCCTTCCTGACCCCAGCGTCGCCGGCCATGGGCTATTCCCTGAGCACGTGAGCAAGACCTGCCTCCTCGGCCCGCAGGCTGCTCACGCCTCCCAGGAGATGCCCAACCCCGATTCTCCCTCCACCTGCTGCCACCTCAGGGCCTTCCCAGAGGGGCAAAACGCCCCCGGCCTGATCCATCTGGGGGACAACGATCCTTCCGGCGCCTGGCAAGGCACCAGTGGCTGCTCCAAAGCACCGGCACCCCCGCCAACATCTCTGCATCCCATTCCTCACGGCTGCTGACACTGGCTCCGCAGGGGATGAGGATGGCGAGCTCTGCAGTGCTCCTCAGGAAGCCATTCCCTTGCTCTTGCCACTGCTAGCCAGCTGAAAAGGCCAGCCAGCCTCACCAACCTCCAGCTGTTGGGGGTTCTTCTCGTCTCCAGCAGCCTCGTCGAGGCCCCTCCGGCCTTCCTCCCTCAGCCCTCGCCAAGTAATTCCACCGCCTCCTCAAGGACTTCCTCTCGCACGTCTTGGCGCTGCCCCCAGGCCAGCTATGGCAGCGCGACGCGGGAGCGTGCTCCCTTTTATGCTGCCCCGGGGCATGGTGACTGCTGCGTTGCCGGGTGCTGGCACTGTGACACGGGGGTGACGGGGCCCCCCCTGCGCAGCCCCGCCCGCCGGCCCTCCGCCCAGCATCCTTCCCAGGAAGGCCTTTGGGCTGCTGGCCCCGAGGCAGCCCCTGGGCCCAGGAGCCTCAGGGGGCTGTCCCTGCCCTTGCTGGCCATGCCCTGGGCACAGCTGCTGGGCGTCCCACTAAATACATCTGGACATTCAGACTACGTCGTCAAGGCTGTTTGTCCCATCTGCATTCCTTTGGTTGCGGGGATGCCAGAGGTGAAAGCAAGGCTTTTGCTTCCCTCGGCATGAACTGGGCAGAGACGGAGAGCACGTGCAGGATGGCCTCGCCGTTCCTGACCCATGCACCAAGGCACATTTGCTACTCCCCTGCTTATGCTGAGGTCTTCTTCTGGGAAAGAAGTCCCAAATCCTTTTCTCTTCTTGACCATCTTTTTCCTTGCACTCAAGAGCTTTTCTCCTCCCTTGGCCTTCACCCTCAATCCCTTTCCGGAAAGTGACGGCAGCCCTCTCAGCCTTTGCCTTGCTCCTGCTAGTCGTCTTCACCTCAGCTAGAGAGTCCGGAAGGATCGCTGCAGGTCCCTTCCAACTCAGCCCTTCTCTTCTCTTCACCTCTAGTCTATTCCCTGCACTCACGATGAGGCGAATAACAAGGAGACCACTGTTTGCCTGAAATGCCAGGGGGTTTACAGCTCCAGAAACACTTTCGAGGACACAAATCAAAAAGGATACAAGTAGAAAGAGGATTTGATTTCAGTTGATTTGACTTGATTTTACTTCATTTTATTTTCTGTCTTGTTAGGTTGGTTTATGTTAGTTTAGTTTCGTTTCTTTCCTGTGATGTTATTGGATTTGATTTGATTCTATTTTCTTTGGGGTTATTTCTTATGATTTTATTTTATGTTGGTTTATCTTATTTTATTTGACCTTGCTTTACGCGTTTTTATTTTGGTTTGTTCTTTTATTATTTTGTTTCGTTTTATTTGGTCTTATTTTGGTTTAGGCTCTTTTAGGCTATTTTGCTGAATCTCTTTCAGAGCCGAGGCTCACAAGCATGAACACAATGCGCATGTGCAGCCAGGAGCAGGCTGATGTGTTCTTTAGTTTAGTTTGAAAAAGCATCCCTTGCAGTCTGGCAAAGGAAAGCTGCAGAAAGGAGCAGCAGGAAGACAGGCCGAGCAGTCCCTCGTTTCTCAACAGTGCAGAAGAACTTGAAGAAGGAGGATGGCTACCGACCACACACCGAAAAGCAGAAGAAGAGGAGGGGTGTGGTGCCCTGGGGTATTTTCACAAGTAGGACACGTGTCGATGACAAGCACCCCTTTTGCCTTCCAAAACTTGCTCCGCTGTGCTGCTTGGCCAGGGAGGCATGAAAAGCGCTCTCCTGCCTGCCCTGCGCTTGCATCGCATGCAGGGAGAGCTGAAAAGCTGCAGCTCCGCATGGTGCAGCAAGCCTGCAGCCCTTCCAAGCACAGGCTGTTTTGCACAAGCAAGGACACCTCGGGAAACGCAGCCAAGGCAAGAGCAGAGCTCGCTCCTGCTCCAAACCTGCAATGGGCAAAAGAGCCAGGGAGCGCCAGGGCACGAGGGGCGCCTCGCAGGTGCAAGAGCAGCGGGCAAGAACTGAGCCCAAAGGGCCCAGAGGAGCCCTGACAAGGGGCTGCGCCCAATGCTACGCAGGAGAAGAAGCAACCCCGGGGGGCCACCCTGGGCGTCCGCCCCGGGAGTCTAGAAAGCGTCCTCCCCCCGCATGCGGGGCACGAGGGCCAGCTTCGTGGAGCAGGAGCAGCAGGCACCTAGCCAAAACGGCCCAAAGGAGCCCTGGCACGGGGCCGTGCTCAGTGCTGCAGAGGAAGGCAAAAAACCCCCGGGGACACTTGCTAGCCCACCGTGGGGGGAAAAAAAGCCTTCCTCCCTGCAGCTGCAGGGCACGAGAGGCCACCTTCGTGGTGCATGAGCAGCAGGCAGTAACCCAGCCAAAATGGCCCAGAGGAGCCCTGACAAGTGCTCATGCTCAATGCTGCAGAGGAAGGCAAAAAACCCCCGGGCACCACAGCCACTCTGCCCCGGGGCAAAATTCCTTCCTGACCCCAGCGTCGCCGGCCATGGGCTATTCCCTGAGCACGTGAGCAAGACCTGCCTCCTCGGCCCGCAGGCTGCTCACGCCTCCCAGGAGATGCCCAACCCCGATTCTCCCTCCACCTGCTGCCACCTCAGGGCCTTCCCAGAGGGGCAAAACGCCCCCGGCCTGATCCATCTGGGGGACAACGATCCTTCCGGCGCCTGGCAAGGCACCAGTGGCTGCTCCAAAGCACCGGCACCCCCGCCAACATCTCTGCATCCCATTCCTCACGGCTGCTGACACTGGCTCCGCAGGGGATGAGGATGGCGAGCTCTGCAGTGCTCCTCAGGAAGGCATTCCCTTGCTCTTGCCACTGCTAGCCAGCTGAAAAGGCCAGCCAGCCTCACCAACCTCCAGCTGTTGGGGGTTCTTCTCGTCTCCAGCAGCCTCGTCGAGGCCCCTCCGGCCTTCCTCCCTCAGCCCTCGCCAAGTAATTCCACCGCCTCCTCAAGGACTTCCTCTCGCACGTCTTGGCGCTGCCCCCAGGCCAGCTATGGCAGCGCGACGCGGGAGCGTGCTCCCTTTTATGCTGCCCCGGGGCATGGTGACTGCTGCGTTGCCGGGTGCTGGCACTGTGACACGGGGGTGACGGGGCCCCCCCTGCGCAGCCCCGCCCGCCGGCCCTCCGCCCAGCATCCTTCCCAGGAAGGCCTTTGGGCTGCTGGCCCCGAGGCAGCCCCTGGGCCCAGGAGCCTCAGGGGGCTGTCCCTGCCCTTGCTGGCCATGCCCTGGGCACAGCTGCTGGGCGTCCCACTAAATACATCTGGACATTCAGACTACGTCGTCAAGGCTGTTTGTCCCATCTGCATTCCTTTGGTTGCGGGGATGCCAGAGGTGAAAGCAAGGCTTTTGCTTCCCTCGGCGTGAACTGGGCAGAGACGGAGAGCACGTGCAGGATGGCCTCGCCGTTCCTGACCCATGCACCAAGGCACATTTGCTACTCCCCTGCTTATGCTGAGGTCTTCTTCTGGGAAAGAAGTCCCAAATCCTTTTCTCTTCTTGACCATCTTTTTCCTTGCACTCAAGAGCTTTTCTCCTCCCTTGGCCTTCACCCTCAATCCCTTTCCGGAAAGTGACGGCAGCCCTCTCAGCCTTTGCCTTGCTCCTGCTAGTCGTCTTCACCTCAGCTAGAGAGTCCGGAAGGATCGCTGCAGGTCCCTTCCAACTCAGCCCTTCTCTTCTCTTCACCTCTAGTCTATTCCCTGCACTCACGATGAGGCGAATAACAAGGAGACCACTATTTGCCTGAAATGCCAGGGGGTTTACAGCTCCAGAAACACTTTCGAGGACACAAATCAAAAAGGTACAAGTAGAAAGAGGATTTGATTTCATTTGATTTGACTTGATTTTACTTCATTTTATTTTCTGTCTTGTTAGGTTGGTTTATGTTAGTTTAGTTTCGTTTCTTTCCTGTGATGTTATTGGTTTGATTTGATTCTATTTTCTTTGGGGTTATTTCTTATGATTTTATTTTATGTTGGTTTATCTTATTTTATTTGACCTTGCTTTACGCGTTTTTACTTCGGTTTGTTCTTTTATTATTTTGTTTCATTTTATTTGGTCTTATTTTGGTTTAGGCTCTTTTAGGCTATTTTGCTGAATCTCTTTCAGAGCCGAGGCTCACAAGCATGAACACAATGCGCATGTGCAGCCAGGAGCAGGCTGATGTGTTCTTTAGTTTAGTTTGAAAAAGCATGCCTTGCAGTCTGGCAAAGGAAAGCTGCAGAAAGGAGCAGCAGGAAGACAGGCCAAGCAGTCCCTCGTTTCTCAACAGTGCAGAAGAACTTGAAGAAGGAGGATGGCTACCGACCACACACCGAAAAGCAGAAGAAGAGGAGGGGTGTGGTGCCCTGGGGTATTTTCACAAGTAGGACACGTGTCGATGACAAGCACCCCTTTTGCCTTCCAAAACTTGCTCCGCTGTGCTGCTTGGCCAGGGAGGCATGAAAAGCGCTCTCCTGCCTGCCCTGCGCTTGCATCGCATGCAGGGAGAGCTGAAAAGCTGCAGCTCCGCATGGTGCAGCAAGCCTGCAGCCCTTCCAAGCACAGGCTGTTTTGCACAAGCAAGGACACCTCGGGAAACGCAGCCAAGGCAAGAGCAGAGCTCGCTCCTGCTCCAAACCTGCAATGGGCAAAAGAGCCAGGGAGCGCCAGGGCACGAGGGGCGCCTCGCAGGTGCAAGAGCAGCGGGCAAGAACTGAGCCCAAAGGGCCCAGAGGAGCCCTGACAAGGGGCTGCGCTCAATGCTACGCAGGAGAAGAAGCAACCCCGGGGGGCCACCCTGGGCGTCCGCCCCGGGAGTCTAGAAAGCGTCCTCCCCCCGCATGCGGGGCACGAGGGCCACCTTCGTGGAGCAGGAGCAGCAGGCACCTAGCCAAAACGGCCCAAAGGAGCCCTGGCACGGGGCCGTGCTCAGTGCTGCAGAGGAAGGCAAAAAACCCCCGGGGACACTTGCTAGCCCACCGTGGGGGGAAAAAAAGCCTTCCTCCCCGCAGCTGCAGGCCACGAGAGGCCACCTTCGTGGTGCATGAGCAGCAGGCAGTAACCCAGCCAAAATGGCCCAGAGGAGCCCTGACAAGTGCTCATGCTCAATGCTGCAGAGGAAGGCAAAAAACTCCCGGGCACCACAGCCAATCTGCCCCGGGGCAAAATTCCTTCCTGACCCCAGCGTCGCCGGCCATGGGCTATTCCCTGAGCACGTGAGCAAGACCTGCCTCCTCGGCCCGCAGGCTGCTCACGCCTCCCAGGAGATGCCCAACCCCGATTCTCCCTCCACCTGCTGCCACCTCAGGGCCTTCCCAGAGGGGCAAAACGCCCCCGGCCTGATCCATCTGGGGGACAACGATCCTTCCGGCGCCTGGCAAGGCACCAGTGGCTGCTCCAAAGCACCGGCACCCCCGCCAACATCTCTGCATCCCATTCCTCACGGCTGCTGACACTGGCTCCGCAGGGGATGAGGATGGCGAGCTCTGCAGTGCTCCTCAGGAAGCCATTCCCTTGCTCTTGCCACTGCTAGCCAGCTGAAAAGGCCAGCCAGCCTCACCAACCTCCAGCTGTTGGGGGTTCTTCTCGTCTCCAGCAGCCTCGTCGAGGCCCCTCCGGCCTTCCTCCCTCAGCCCTCGCCAAGTAATTCCACCGCCTCCTCAAGGACTTCCTCTCGCACGTCTTGGCGCTGCCCCCAGGCCAGCTATGGCAGCGCGACGCGGGAGCGTGCTCCCTTTTATGCTGCCCCGGGGCATGGTGACTGCTGCGTTGCCGGGTGCTGGCACTGTGACACGGGGGTGACGGGGCCCCCCCTGCGCAGCCCCGCCCGCCGGCCCTCCGCCCAGCATCCTTCCCAGGAAGGCCTTTGGGCTGCTGGCCCCGAGGCAGCCCCTGGGCCCAGGAGCCTCAGGGGGCTGTCCCTGCCCTTGCTGGCCATGCCCTGGGCACAGCTGCTGGGCGTCCCACTAAATACATCTGGACATTCAGACTACGTCGTCAAGGCTGTTTGTCCCATCTGCATTCCTTTGGTTGCGGGGATGCCAGAGGTGAAAGCAAGGCTTTTGCTTCCCTCGGCGTGAACTGGGCAGAGACGGAGAGCACGTGCAGGATGGCCTCGCCGTTCCTGACCCATGCACCAAGGCACATTTGCTACTCCCCTGCTTATGCTGAGGTCTTCTTCTGGGAAAGAAGTCCCAAATCCTTTTCTCTTCTTGACCATCTTTTTCCTTGCACTCAAGAGCTTTTCTCCTCCCTTGGCCTTCACCCTCAATCCCTTTCCGGAAAGTGACGGCAGCCCTCTCAGCCTTTGCCTTGCTCCTGCTAGTCGTCTTCACCTCAGCTAGAGAGTCCGGAAGGATCGCTGCAGGTCCCTTCCAACTCAGCCCTTCTCTTCTCTTCACCTCTAGTCTATTCCCTGCACTCACGATGAGGCGAATAACAAGGAGACCACTGTTTGCCTGAAATGCCAGGGGGTTTACAGCTCCAGAAACACTTTCGAGGACACAAATCAAAAAGGATACAAGTAGAAAGAGGATTTGATTTCAGTTGATTTGACTTGATTTTACTTCATTTTATTTTCTGTCTTGTTAGGTTGGTTTATGTTAGTTTAGTTTCGTTTCTTTCCTGTGATGTTATTGGATTTGATTTGATTCTATTTTCTTTGGGGTTATTTCTTATGATTTTATTTTATGTTGGTTTATCTTATTTTATTTGACCTTGCTTTACGCGTTTTTATTTTGGTTTGTTCTTTTATTATTTTGTTTCGTTTTATTTGGTCTTATTTTGGTTTAGGCTCTTTTAGGCTATTTTGCTGAATCTCTTTCAGAGCCGAGGCTCACAAGCATGAACACAATGCGCATGTGCAGCCAGGAGCAGGCTGATGTGTTCTTTAGTTTAGTTTGAAAAAGCATGCCTTGCAGTCTGGCAAAGGAAAGCTGCAGAAAGGAGCAGCAGGAAGACAGGCCGAGCAGTCCCTCGTTTCTCAACAGTGCAGAAGAACTTGAAGAAGGAGGATGGCTACCGACCACACACCGAAAAGCAGAAGAAGAGGAGGGGTGTGGTGCCCTGGGCTATTTTCACAAGTAGGACACGTGTCGATGACAAGCACCCCTTTTGCCTTCCAAAACTTGCTCCGCTGTGCTGCTTGGCCAGGGAGGCATGAAAAGCGCTCTCCTGCCTGCCCTGCGCTTGCATCGCATGCAGGGAGAGCTGAAAAGCTGCAGCTCCGCATGGTGCAGCAAGCCTGCAGCCCTTCCAAGCACAGGCTGTTTTGCACAAGCAAGGACACCTCGGGAAACGCAGCCAAGGCAAGAGCAGAGCTCGCTCCTGCTCCAAACCTGCAATGGGCAAAAGAGCCAGGGAGCGCCAGGGCACGAGGGGCGCCTCGCAGGTGCAAGAGCAGCGGGCAAGAACTGAGCCCAAAGGGCCCAGAGGAGCCCTGACAAGGGGCTGCGCCCAATGCTACGCAGGAGAAGAAGCAACCCCGGGGGGCCACCCTGGGCGTCCGCCCCGGGAGTCTAGAAAGCGTCCTCCCCCCGCATGCGGGGCACGAGGGCCACCTTCGTGGAGCAGGAGCAGCAGGCACCTAGCCAAAACGGCCCAAAGGAGCCCTGGCACGGGGCCGTGCTCAGTGCTGCAGAGGAAGGCAAAAAACCCCCGGGGACACTTGCTAGCCCACCGTGGGGGGAAAAAAAGCCTTCCTCCCTGCAGCTGCAGGCCACGAGAGGCCACCTTCGTGGTGCATGAGCAGCAGGCAGTAACCCAGCCAAAATGGCCCAGAGGAGCCCTGACAAGTGCTCATGCTCAATGCTGCAGAGGAAGGCAAAAAACTCCCGGGCACCACAGCCAATCTGCCCCGGGGCAAAATTCCTTCCTGACCCCAGCGTCGCCGGCCATGGGCTATTCCCTGAGCACGTGAGCAAGACCTGCCTCCTCGGCCCGCAGGCTGCTCACGCCTCCCAGCAGATGCCCAACCCCGATTCTCCCTCCACCTGCTGCCACCTCAGGGCCTTCCCAGAGGGGCAAAACGCCCCCGGCCTGATCCATCTGGGGGACAACGATCCTTCCGGCGCCTGGCAAGGCACCAGTGGCTGCTCCAAAGCACCGGCACCCCCGCCAACATCTCTGCATCCCATTCCTCACGGCTGCTGACACTGGCTCCGCAGGGGATGAGGATGGCGAGCTCTGCAGTGCTCCTCAGGAAGGCATTCCCTTGCTCTTGCCACTGCTAGCCAGCTGAAAAGGCCAGCCAGCCTCACCAACCTCCAGCTGTTGGGGGTTCTTCTCGTCTCCAGCAGCCTCGTCGAGGCCCCTCCGGCCTTCCTCCCTCAGCCCTCGCCAAGTAATTCCACCGCCTCCTCAAGGACTTCCTCTCGCACGTCTTGGCGCTGCCCCCAGGCCAGCTATGGCAGCGCGACGCGGGAGCGTGCTCCCTTTTATGCTGCCCCGGGGCATGGTGACTGCTGCGTTGCCGGGTGCTGGCACTGTGACACGGGGGTGACGGGGCCCCCCCTGCGCAGCCCCGCCCGCCGGCCCTCCGCCCAGCATCCTTCCCAGGAAGGCCTTTGGGCTGCTGGCCCCGAGGCAGCCCCTGGGCCCAGGAGCCTCAGGGGGCTGTCCCTGCCCTTGCTGGCCATGCCCTGGGCACAGCTGCTGGGCGTCCCACTAAATACATCTGGACATTCAGACTACGTCGTCAAGGCTGTTTGTCCCATCTGCATTCCTTTGGTTGCGGGGATGCCAGAGGTGAAAGCAAGGCTTTTGCTTCCCTCGGCGTGAACTGGGCAGAGACGGAGAGCACGTGCAGGATGGCCTCGCCGTTCCTGACCCATGCACCAAGGCACATTTGCTACTCCCCTGCTTATGCTGAGGTCTTCTTCTGGGAAAGAAGTCCCAAATCCTTTTCTCTTCTTGACCATCTTTTTCCTTGCACTCAAGAGCTTTTCTCCTCCCTTGGCCTTCACCCTCAATCCCTTTCCGGAAAGTGACGGCAGCCCTCTCAGCCTTTGCCTTGCTCCTGCTAGTCGTCTTCACCTCAGCTAGAGAGTCCGGAAGGATCGCTGCAGGTCCCTTCCAACTCAGCCCTTCTCTTCTCTTCACCTCTAGTCTATTCCCTGCACTCACGATGAGGCGAATAACAAGGAGACCACTATTTGCCTGAAATGCCAGGGGGTTTACAGCTCCAGAAACACTTTCGAGGACACAAATCAAAAAGGTACAAGTAGAAAGAGGATTTGATTTCATTTGATTTGACTTGATTTTACTTCATTTTATTTTCTGTCTTGTTAGGTTGGTTTACGTTAGTTTAGTTTCGTTTCTTTCCTGTGATGTTATTGGATTTGATTTGATTCTATTTTCTTTGGGGTTATTTCTTATGATTTTATTTTATGTTGATTTATCTTATTTTATTTGACCTTGCTTTACGCGTTTTTATTTCGGTTTGTTCTTTTATTATTTTGTTTCATTTTATTTGGTCTTATTTTGGTTTAGGCTCTTTTAGGCTATTTTGCTGAATCTCTTTCAGAGCCGAGGCTCACAAGCATGAACACAATGCGCATGTGCAGCCAGGAGCAGGCTGATGTGTTCTTTAGTTTAGTTTGAAAAAGCATGCCTTGCAGTCTGGCAAAGGAAAGCTGCAGAAAGGAGCAGCAGGAAGACAGGCCAAGCAGTCCCTCGTTTCTCAACAGTGCAGAAGAACTTGAAGAAGGAGGATGGCTACCGACCACACACCGAAAAGCAGAAGAAGAGGAGGGGTGTGCTGCCCTGGGCTATTTTCACAAGTAGGACACGTGTCGATGACAAGCACCCCTTTTGCCTTCCAAAACTTGCTCCGCTGTGCTGCTTGGCCAGGGAGGCATGAAAAGCGCTCTCCTGCCTGCCCTGCGCTTGCATCGCATGCAGGGAGAGCTGAAAAGCTGCAGCTCCGCATGGTGCAGCAAGCCTGCAGCCCTTCCAAGCACAGGCTGTTTTGCACAAGCAAGGACACCTCGGGAAACGGAGCCAAGGCAAGAGCAGAGCTCGCTCCTGCTCCAAACCTGCAATGGGCAAAAGAGCCAGGGAGCGCCAGGGCACGAGGGGCGCCTCGCAGGTGCAAGAGCAGCGGGCAAGAACTGAGCCCAAAGGGCCCAGAGGAGCCCTGACAAGGGGCTGCGCTCAATGCTACGCAGGAGAAGAAGCAACCCCGGGGGGCCACCCTGGGCGTCCGCCCCGGGAGTCTAGAAAGCGTCCTCCCCCCGCATGCGGGGCACGAGGGCCACCTTCGTGGAGCAGGAGCAGCAGGCACCTAGCCAAAACGGCCCAAAGGAGCCCTGGCACGGGGCCGTGCTCAGTGCTGCAGAGGAAGGCAAAAAACCCCCGGGGACACTTGCTAGCCCACCGTGGGGGGAAAAAAAGCCTTCCTCCCCGCAGCTGCAGGCCACGAGAGGCCACCTTCGTGGTGCATGAGCAGCAGGCAGTAACCCAGCCAAAATGGCCCAGAGGAGCCCTGACAAGTGCTCATGCTCAATGCTGCAGAGGAAGGCAAAAAACTCCCGGGCACCACAGCCAATCTGCCCCGGGGCAAAATTCCTTCCTGACCCCAGCGTCGCCGGCCATGGGCTATTCCCTGAGCACGTGAGCAAGACCTGCCTCCTCGGCCCGCAGGCTGCTCACGCCTCCCAGGAGATGCCCAACCCCGATTCTCCCTCCACCTGCTGCCACCTCAGGGCCTTCCCAGAGGGGCAAAACGCCCCCGGCCTGATCCATCTGGGGGACAACGATCCTTCCGGCGCCTGGCAAGGCACCAGTGGCTGCTCCAAAGCACCGGCACCCCCGCCAACATCTCTGCATCCCATTCCTCACGGCTGCTGACACTGGCTCCGCAGGGGATGAGGATGGCGAGCTCTGCAGTGCTCCTCAGGAAGCCATTCCCTTGCTCTTGCCACTGCTAGCCAGCTGAAAAGGCCAGCCAGCCTCACCAACCTCCAGCTGTTGGGGGTTCTTCTCGTCTCCAGCAGCCTCGTCGAGCCCCCTCCGGCCTTCCTCCCTCAGCCCTCGCCAAGTAATTCCACCGCCTCCTCAAGGACTTCCTCTCGCACGTCTTGGCGCTGCCCCCAGGCCAGCTATGGCAGCGCGACGCGGGAGCGTGCTCCCTTTTATGCTGCCCCGGGGCATGGTGACTGCTGCGTTGCCGGGTGCTGGCACTGTGACACGGGGGTGACGGGGCCCCCCCTGCGCAGCCCCGCCCGCCGGCCCTCCGCCCAGCATCCTTCCCAGGAAGGCCTTTGGGCTGCTGGCCCCGAGGCAGCCCCTGGGCCCAGGAGCCTCAGGGGGCTGTCCCTGCCCTTGCTGGCCATGCCCTGGGCACAGCTGCTGGGCGTCCCACTAAATACATCTGGACATTCAGATTACGTCGTCAAGGCTGTTTGTCCCATCTGCATTCCTTTGGTTGCGGGGATGCCAGAGGTGAAAGCAAGGCTTTTGCTTCCCTCGGCGTGAACTGGGCAGAGACGGAGAGCACGTGCAGGATGGCCTCGCCGTTCCTGACCCATGCACCAAGGCACATTTGCTACTCCCCTGCTTATGCTGAGGTCTTCTTCTGGGAAAGAAGTCCCAAATCCTTTTCTCTTCTTGACCATCTTTTTCCTTGCACTCAAGAGCTTTTCTCCTCCCTTGGCCTTCACCCTCAATCCCTTTCCGGAAAGTGACGGCAGCCCTCTCAGCCTTTGCCTTGCTCCTGCTAGTCGTCTTCACCTCAGCTAGAGAGTCCGGAAGGATCGCTGCAGGTCCCTTCCAACTCAGCCCTTCTCTTCTCTTCACCTCTAGTCTATTCCCTGCACTCACGATGAGGCGAATAACAAGGAGACCACTATTTGCCTGAAATGCCAGGGGGTTTACAGCTCCAGAAACACTTTCGAGGACACAAATCAAAAAGGATACAAGTAGAAAGAGGATTTGATTTCAGTTGATTTGACTTGATTTTACTTCATTTTATTTTCTGTCTTGCTATGTTGGTTTATGTTAGTTTAGTTTCGTTTCTTTCCTGTGATGTTATTGGATTTGATTTGATTCTATTTTCTTTGGGGTTATTTCTTATGATTTTATTTTATGTTGGTTTATCTTATTTTATTTGACCTTGCTTTACGCGTTTTTATTTTGGTTTGTTCTTTTATTATTTTGTTTCATTTTATTTGGTCTTATTTTGGTTTAGGCTCTTTTAGGCTATTTTGCTGAATCTCTTTCAGAGCCGAGGCTCACAAGCATGAACACAATGCGCATGTGCAGCCAGGAGCAGGCTGATGTGTTCTTTAGTTTAGTTTGAAAAAGCATCCCTTGCAGTCTGGCAAAGGAAAGCTGCAGAAAGGAGCAGCAGGAAGACAGGCCGAGCAGTCCCTCGTTTCTCAACAGTGCAGAAGAACTTGAAGAAGGAGGATGGCTACCGACCACACACCGAAAAGCAGAAGAAGAGGAGGGGTGTGGTGCCCTGGGGTATTTTCACAAGTAGGACACGTGTCGATGACAAGCACCCCTTTTGCCTTCCAAAACTTGCTCCGCTGTGCTGCTTGGCCAGGGAGGCATGAAAAGCGCTCTCCTGCCTGCCCTGCGCTTGCATCGCATGCAGGGAGAGCTGAAAAGCTGCAGCTCCGCATGGTGCAGCAAGCCTGCAGCCCTTCCAAGCACAGGCTGTTTTGCACAAGCAAGGACACCTCGGGAAACGCAGCCAAGGCAAGAGCAGAGCTCGCTCCTGCTCCAAACCTGCAATGGGCAAAAGAGCCAGGGAGCGCCAGGGCACGAGGGGCGCCTCGCAGGTGCAAGAGCAGCGGGCAAGAACTGAGCCCAAAGGGCCCAGAGGAGCCCTGACAAGGGGCTGCGCCCAATGCTACGCAGGAGAAGAAGCAACCCCGGGGGGCCACCCTGGGCGTCCGCCCCGGGAGTCTAGAAAGCGTCCTCCCCCCGCATGCGGGGCACGAGGGCCAGCTTCGTGGAGCAGGAGCAGCAGGCACCTAGCCAAAACGGCCCAAAGGAGCCCTGGCACGGGGCCGTGCTCAGTGCTGCAGAGGAAGGCAAAAAACCCCCGGGGACACTTGCTAGCCCACCGTGGGGGGAAAAAAAGCCTTCCTCCCTGCAGCTGCAGGGCACGAGAGGCCACCTTCGTGGTGCATGAGCAGCAGGCAGTAACCCAGCCAAAATGGCCCAGAGGAGCCCTGACAAGTGCTCATGCTCAATGCTGCAGAGGAAGGCAAAAAACTCCCGGGCACCACAGCCAATCTGCCCCGGGGGAAAATTCCTTACTGACCCCAGCGTCGCCGGCCATGGGCTATTCCCTCAGCACGTGAGCAAGACCTGCCTCCTCGGCCCGCAGGCTGCTCACGCCTCCCAGGAGATGCCCAACCCCGATTCTCCCTCCACCTGCTGCCACCTCAGGGCCTTCCCAGAGGGGCAAAACGCCCCCGGCCTGATCCATCTGGGGGACAACGATCCTTCCGGCGCCTGGCAAGGCACCAGTGGCTGCTCCAAAGCACCGGCACCCCCGCCAACATCTCTGCATCCCATTCCTCACGGCTGCTGACACTGGCTCCGCAGGGGATGAGGATGGCGAGCTCTGCAGTGCTCCTCAGGAAGCCATTCCCTTGCTCTTGCCACTGCTAGCCAGCTGAAAAGGCCAGCCAGCCTCACCAACCTCCAGCTGTTGGGGGTTCTTCTCGTCTCCAGCAGCCTCGTCGAGCCCCCTCCGGCCTTCCTCCCTCAGCCCTCGCCAAGTAATTCCACCGCCTCCTCAAGGACTTCCTCTCGCACGTCTTGGCGCTGCCCCCAGGCCAGCTATGGCAGCGCGACGCGGGAGCGTGCTCCCTTTTATGCTGCCCCGGGGCATGGTGACTGCTGCGTTGCCGGGTGCTGGCACTGTGACACGGGGGTGACGGGGCCCCCCCTGCGCAGCCCCGCCCGCCGGCCCTCCGCCCAGCATCCTTCCCAGGAAGGCCTTTGGGCTGCTGGCCCCGAGGCAGCCCCTGGGCCCAGGAGCCTCAGGGGGCTGTCCCTGCCCTTGCTGGCCATGCCCTGGGCACAGCTGCTGGGCGTCCCACTAAATACATCTGGACATTCAGACTACGTCGTCAAGGCTGTTTGTCCCATCTGCATTCCTTTGGTTGCGGGGATGCCAGAGGTGAAAGCAAGGCTTTTGCTTCCCTCGGCGTGAACTGGGCAGAGACGGAGAGCACGTGCAGGATGGCCTCGCCGTTCCTGACCCATGCACCAAGGCACATTTGCTACTCCCCTGCTTATGCTGAGGTCTTCTTCTGGGAAAGAAGTCCCAAATCCTTTTCTCTTCTTGACCATCTTTTTCCTTGCACTCAAGAGCTTTTCTCCTCCCTTGGCCTTCACCCTCAATCCCTTTCCGGAAAGTGACGGCAGCCCTCTCAGCCTTTGCCTTGCTCCTGCTAGTCGTCTTCACCTCAGCTAGAGAGTCCAGAAGGACCGCTGCAGGTCCCTTCCAACTCAGCCCTTCTCTTCTCTTCACCTCTAGTCTATTCCCTGCACTCACGATGAGGCGAATAACAAGGAGACCACTGTTTGCCTGAAATGCCAGGGGGTTTACAGCTCCAGAAACACTTTCGAGGACACAAATCAAAAAGGATACAAGTAGAAAGAGGATTTGATTTCAGTTGATTTGACTTGATTTTACTGTATTTTATTTTCTGTCTTGCTAGGTTGGTTTATGTTAGTTTAGTTTCGTTTCTTTCCTGTGATGTTATTGGATTTGATTTGATTCTATTTTCTTTGGGGTTATTTCTTATGATTTTATTTTATGTTGGTTTATCTTATTTTATTTGACCTTGCTTTACGCGTTTTTATTTTGGTTTGTTCTTTTATTATTTTGTTTCATTTTATTTGGTCTTATTTTGGTTTAGGCTCTTTTAGGCTATTTTGCTGAATCTCTTTCAGAGCCGAGGCTCACAAGCATGAACACAATGCGCATGTGCAGCCAGGAGCAGGCTGATGTGTTCTTTAGTTTAGTTTGAAAAAGCATGCCTTGCAGTCTGGCAAAGGAAAGCTGCAGAAAGGAGCAGCAGGAAGACAGGCCGAGCAGTCCCTCGTTTCTCAACAGTGCAGAAGAACTTGAAGAAGGAGGATGGCTACCGACCACACACCGAAAAGCAGAAGAAGAGGAGGGGTGTGGTGCCCTGGGCTATTTTCACAAGTAGGACACGTGTCGATGACAAGCACCCCTTTTGCCTTCCAAAACTTGCTCCGCTGTGCTGCTTGGCCAGGGAGGCATGAAAAGCGCTCTCCTGCCTGCCCTGCGCTTGCATCGCATGCAGGGGGAGCTGAAAAGCTGCAGCTCCGCATGGTGCAGCAAGCCTGCAGCCCTTCCAAGCACAGGCTGTTTTGCACAAGCAAGGACACCTCGGGAAACGGAGCCAAGGCAAGAGCAGAGCTCGCTCCTGCTCCAAACCTGCAATGGGCAAAAGAGCCAGGGCGCGCCAGGGCACGAGGGGCGCCTCGCAGGTGCAAGAGCAGCGGGCAAGAACTGAGCCCAAAGGGCCCAGAGGAGCCCTGACAAGGGGCTGCGCTCAATGCTACGCAGGAGAAGAAGCAACCCCGGGGGGCCACCCTGGGCGTCCGCCCCGGGAGTCTAGAAAGCGTCCTCCCCCCGCATGCGGGGCACGAGGGCCAGCTTCGTGGAGCAGGAGCAGCAGGCACCTAGCCAAAACGGCCCAAAGGAGCCCTGGCACGGGGCCGTGCTCAGTGCTGCAGAGGAAGGCAAAAAACCCCCGGGGACACTTGCTAGCCCACCGTGGGGGGAAAAAAAGCCTTCCTCCCTGCAGCTGCAGGGCACGAGAGGCCACCTTCGTGGTGCATGAGCAGCAGGCAGTAACCCAGCCAAAATGGCCCAGAGGAGCCCTGACAAGTGCTCATGCTCAATGCTGCAGAGGAAGGCAAAAAACTCCCGGGCACCACAGCCAATCTGCCCCGGGGGAAAATTCCTTCCTGACCCCAGCGTCGCCGGCCATGGGCTATTCCCTCAGCACGTGAGCAAGACCTGCCTCCTCGGCCCGCAGGCTGCTCACGCCTCCCAGGAGATGCCCAACCCCGATTCTCCCTCCACCTGCTGCCACCTCAGGGCCTTCCCAGAGGGGCAAAACGCCCCCGGCCTGATCCATCTGGGGGACAACGATCCTTCCGGCGCCTGGCAAGGCACCAGTGGCTGCTCCAAAGCACCGGCACCCCCGCCAACATCTCTGCATCCCATTCCTCACGGCTGCTGACACTGGCTCCGCAGGGGATGAGGATGGCGAGCTCTGCAGGGCTCCTCAGGAAGGCATTCCCTTGCTCTTGCCACTGCTAGCCAGCTGAAAAGGCCAGCCAGCCTCACCAACCTCCAGCTGTTGGGGGTTCTTCTCGTCTCCAGCAGCCTCGTCGAGGCCCCTCCGGCCTTCCTCCCTCAGCCCTCGCCAAGTAATTCCACCGCCTCCTCAAGGACTTCCTCTCGCACGTCTTGGCGCTGCCCCCAGGCCAGCTATGGCAGCGCGACGCGGGAGCGTGCTCCCTTTTATGCTGCCCCGGGGCATGGTGACTGCTGCGTTGCCGGGTGCTGGCACTGTGACACGGGGGTGACGGGGCCCCCCCTGCGCAGCCCCGCCCGCCGGCCCTCCGCCCAGCATCCTTCCCAGGAAGGCCTTTGGGCTGCTGGCCCCGAGGCAGCCCCTGGGCCCAGGAGCCTCAGGGGGCTGTCCCTGCCCTTGCTGGCCATGCCCTGGGCACAGCTGCTGGGCGTCCCACTAAATACATCTGGACATTCAGACTACGTCGTCAAGGCTGTTTGTCCCATCTGCATTCCTTTGGTTGCGGGGATGCCAGAGGTGAAAGCAAGGCTTTTGCTTCCCTCGGCGTGAACTGGGCAGAGACGGAGAGCACGTGCAGGATGGCCTCGCCGTTCCTGACCCATGCACCAAGGCACATTTGCTACTCCCCTGCTTATGCTGAGGTCTTCTTCTGGGAAAGAAGTCCCAAATCCTTTTCTCTTCTTGACCATCTTTTTCCTTGCACTCAAGAGCTTTTCTCCTCCCTTGGCCTTCACCCTCAATCCCTTTCCGGAAAGTGACGGCAGCCCTCTCAGCCTTTGCCTTGCTCCTGCTAGTCGTCTTCACCTCAGCTAGAGAGTCCAGAAGGACCGCTGCAGGTCCCTTCCAACTCAGCCCTTCTCTTCTCTTCACCTCTAGTCTATTCCCTGCACTCACGATGAGGCGAATAACAAGGAGACCACTATTTGCCTGAAATGCCAGGGGGTTTACAGCTCCAGAAACACTTTCGAGGACACAAATCAAAAAGGATACAAGTAGAAAGAGGATTTGATTTCAGTTGATTTGACTTGATTTTACTTCATTTTATTTTCTGTCTTGTTAGGTTGGTTTATGTTAGTTTAGTTTCGTTTCTTTCCTGTGATGTTATTGGATTTGATTTGATTCTATTTTCTTTGGGGTTATTTCTTATGATTTTATTTTATGTTGGTTTATCTTATTTTATTTGACCTTGCTTTACGCGTTTTTATTTTGGTTTGTTCTTTTATTATTTTGTTTCGTTTTATTTGGTCTTATTTTGGTTTAGGCTCTTTTAGGCTATTTTGCTGAATCTCTTTCAGAGCCGAGGCTCACAAGCATGAACACAATGCGCATGTGCAGCCAGGAGCAGGCTGATGTGTTCTTTAGTTTAGTTTGAAAAAGCATGCCTTGCAGTCTGGCAAAGGAAAGCTGCAGAAAGGAGCAGCAGGAAGACAGGCCGAGCAGTCCCTCGTTTCTCAACAGTGCAGAAGAACTTGAAGAAGGAGGATGGCTACCGACCACACACCGAAAAGCAGAAGAAGAGGAGGGGTGTGCTGCCCTGGGCTATTTTCACAAGTAGGACACGTGTCGATGACAAGCACCCCTTTTGCCTTCCAAAACTTGCTCCGCTGTGCTGCTTGGCCAGGGAGGCATGAAAAGCGCTCTCCTGCCTGCCCTGCGCTTGCATCGCATGCAGGGAGAGCTGAAAAGCAGCAGCTCTGCATGGTGCAGCAAGCCTGCAGCCCTTCCAAGCACAGGCTGTTTTGCACAAGCAAGGACACCTCGGGAAACGCAGCCAAGGCAAGAGCAGAGCTCGCTCCTGCTCCAAACCTGCAATGGGCAAAAGAGCCAGGGAGCGCCAGGGCACGAGGGGCGCCTCGCAGGTGCAAGAGCAGCGGGCAAGAACTGAGCCCAAAGGGCCCAGAGGAGCCCTGACAAGGGGCTGCGCCCAATGCTAGGCAGGAGAAGAAGCAACCCCGGGGGGCCACCCTGGGCGTCCGCCCCGGGAGTCTAGAAAGCGTCCTCCCCCCGCATGCGGGGCACGAGGGCCAGCTTCGTGGAGCAGGAGCAGCAGGCACCTAGCCAAAACGGCCCAAAGGAGCCCTGGCACGGGGCCGTGCTCAGTGCTGCAGAGGAAGGCAAAAAACCCCCGGGGACACTTGCTAGCCCACCGTGGGGGGAAAAAAAGCCTTCCTCCCTGCAGCTGCAGGGCACGAGAGGCCACCTTCGTGGTGCATGAGCAGCAGGCAGTAACCCAGCCAAAATGGCCCAGAGGAGCCCTGACAAGTGCTCATGCTCAATGCTGCAGAGGAAGGCAAAAAACTCCCGGGCACCACAGCCAATCTGCCCCGGGGCAAAATTCCTTCCTGACCCCAGCGTCGCCGGCCATGGGCTATTCCCTCAGCACGTGAGCAAGACCTGCCTCCTCGGCCCGCAGGCTGCTCACGCCTCCCAGGAGATGCCCAACCCCGATTCTCCCTCCACCTGCTGCCACCTCAGGGCCTTCCCAGAGGGGCAAAACGCCCCCGGCCTGATCCATCTGGGGGACAACGATCCTTCCGGCGCCTGGCAAGGCACCAGTGGCTGCTCCAAAGCACCGGCACCCCCGCCAACATCTCTGCATCCCATTCCTCACGGCTGCTGACACTGGCTCCGCAGGGGATGAGGATGGCGAGCTCTGCAGTGCTCCTCAGGAAGGCATTCCCTTGCTCTTGCCACTGCTAGCCAGCTGAAAAGGCCAGCCAGCCTCACCAACCTCCAGCTGTTGGGGGTTCTTCTCGTCTCCAGCAGCCTCGTCGAGGCCCCTCCGGCCTTCCTCCCTCAGCCCTCGCCAAGTAATTCCACCGCCTCCTCAAGGACTTCCTCTCGCACGTCTTGGCGCTGCCCCCAGGCCAGCTATGGCAGCGCGACGCGGGAGCGTGCTCCCTTTTATGCTGCCCCGGGGCATGGTGACTGCTGCGTTGCCGGGTGCTGGCACTGTGACACGGGGGTGACGGGGCCCCCCCTGCGCAGCCCCGCCCGCCGGCCCTCCGCCCAGCATCCTTCCCAGGAAGGCCTTTGGGCTGCTGGCCCCGAGGCAGCCCCTGGGCCCAGGAGCCTCAGGGGGCTGTCCCTGCCCTTGCTGGCCATGCCCTGGGCACAGCTGCTGGGCGTCCCACTAAATACATCTGGACATTCAGACTACGTCGTCAAGGCTGTTTGTCCCATCTGCATTCCTTTGGTTGCGGGGATGCCAGAGGTGAAAGCAAGGCTTTTGCTTCCCTCGGCGTGAACTGGGCAGAGACGGAGAGCACGTGCAGGATGGCCTCGCCGTTCCTGACCCATGCACCAAGGCACATTTGCTACTCCCCTGCTTATGCTGAGGTCTTCTTCTGGGAAAGAAGTCCCAAATCCTTTTCTCTTCTTGACCATCTTTTTCCTTGCACTCAAGAGCTTTTCTCCTCCCTTGGCCTTCACCCTCAATCCCTTTCCGGAAAGTGACGGCAGCCCTCTCAGCCTTTGCCTTGCTCCTGCTAGTCGTCTTCACCTCAGCTAGAGAGTCCGGAAGGATCGCTGCAGGTCCCTTCCAACTCAGCCCTTCTCTTCTCTTCACCTCTAGTCTATTCCCTGCACTCACGATGAGGCGAATAACAAGGAGACCACTATTTGCCTGAAATGCCAGGGGGTTTACAGCTCCAGAAACACTTTCGAGGACACAAATCAAAAAGGATACAAGTAGAAAGAGGATTTGATTTCAGTTGATTTGACTTGATTTTACTTCATTTTATTTTCTGTCTTGTTAGGTTGGTTTATGTTAGTTTAGTTTCGTTTCTTTCCTGTGATGTTATTGGATTTGATTTGATTCTATTTTCTTTGGGGTTATTTCTTATGATTTTATTTTATGTTGGTTTATCTTATTTTATTTGACCTTGCTTTACGCGTTTTTATTTTGGTTTGTTCTTTTATTATTTTGTTTCATTTTATTTGGTCTTATTTTGGTTTAGGCTCTTTTAGGCTATTTTGCTGAATCTCTTTCAGAGCCGAGGCTCACAAGCATGAACACAATGCGCATGTGCAGCCAGGAGCAGGCTGATGTGTTCTTTAGTTTAGTTTGAAAAAGCATGCCTTGCAGTCTGGCAAAGGAAAGCTGCAGAAAGGAGCAGCAGGAAGACAGGCCGAGCAGTCCCTCGTTTCTCAACAGTGCAGAAGAACTTGAAGAAGGAGGATGGCTACCGACCACACACCGAAAAGCAGAAGAAGAGGAGGGGTGTGGTGCCCTGGGCTATTTTCACAAGTAGGACACGTGTCGATGACAAGCACCCCTTTTGCCTTCCAAAACTTGCTCCGCTGTGCTGCTTGGCCAGGGAGGCATGAAAAGCGCTCTCCTGCCTGCCCTGCGCTTGCATCGCATGCAGGGAGAGCTGAAAAGCAGCAGCTCTGCATGGTGCAGCAAGCCTGCAGCCCTTCCAAGCACAGGCTGTTTTGCACAAGCAAGGACACCTCGGGAAACAGAGCCAAGGCAAGAGCAGAGCTCGCTCCTGCTCCAAACCTGCAATGGGCAAAAGAGCCAGGGCGCGCCAGGGCACGAGGGGCGCCTCGCAGGTGCAAGAGCAGCGGGCAAGAACTGAGCCCAAAGGGCCCAGAGGAGCCCTGACAAGGGGCTGCGCCCAATGCTAGGCAGGAGAAGAAGCAACCCCGGGGGGCCACCCTGGGCGTCCGCCCCGGGAGTCTAGAAAGCGTCCTCCCCCCGCATGCGGGGCACGAGGGCCAGCTTCGTGGAGCAGGAGCAGCAGGCACCTAGCCAAAACGGCCCAAAGGAGCCCTGGCACGGGGCCGTGCTCAGTGCTGCAGAGGAAGGCAAAAAACCCCCGGGGACACTTGCTAGCCCACCGTGGGGGGAAAAAAAGCCTTCCTCCCTGCAGCTGCAGGGCACGAGAGGCCACCTTCGTGGTGCATGAGCAGCAGGCAGTAACCCAGCCAAAATGGCCCAGAGGAGCCCTGACAAGTGCTCATGCTCAATGCTGCAGAGGAAGGCAAAAAACTCCCGGGCACCACAGCCAATCTGCCCCGGGGGAAAATTCCTTCCTGACCCCAGCGTCGCCGGCCATGGGCTATTCCCTCAGCACGTGAGCAAGACCTGCCTCCTCGGCCCGCAGGCTGCTCACGCCTCCCAGGAGATGCCCAACCCCGATTCTCCCTCCACCTGCTGCCACCTCAGGGCCTTCCCAGAGGGGCAAAACGCCCCCGGCCTGATCCATCTGGGGGACAACGATCCTTCCGGCGCCTGGCAAGGCACCAGTGGCTGCTCCAAAGCACCGGCACCCCCGCCAACATCTCTGCATCCCATTCCTCACGGCTGCTGACACTGGCTCCGCAGGGGATGAGGATGGCGAGCTCTGCAGTGCTCCTCAGGAAGGCATTCCCTTGCTCTTGCCACTGCTAGCCAGCTGAAAAGGCCAGCCAGCCTCACCAACCTCCAGCTGTTGGGGGTTCTTCTCGTCTCCAGCAGCCTCGTCGAGGCCCCTCCGGCCTTCCTCCCTCAGCCCTCGCCAAGTAATTCCACCGCCTCCTCAAGGACTTCCTCTCGCACGTCTTGGCGCTGCCCCCAGGCCAGCTATGGCAGCGCGACGCGGGAGCGTGCTCCCTTTTATGCTGCCCCGGGGCATGGTGACTGCTGCGTTGCCGGGTGCTGGCACTGTGACACGGGGGTGACGGGGCCCCCCCTGCGCAGCCCCGCCCGCCGGCCCTCCGCCCAGCATCCTTCCCAGGAAGGCCTTTGGGCTGCTGGCCCCGAGGCAGCCCCTGGGCCCAGGAGCCTCAGGGGGCTGTCCCTGCCCTTGCTGGCCATGCCCTGGGCACAGCTGCTGGGCGTCCCACTAAATACATCTGGACATTCAGACTACGTCGTCAAGGCTGTTTGTCCCATCTGCATTCCTTTGGTTGCGGGGATGCCAGAGGTGAAAGCAAGGCTTTTGCTTCCCTCGGCGTGAACTGGGCAGAGACGGAGAGCACGTGCAGGATGGCCTCGCCGTTCCTGACCCATGCACCAAGGCACATTTGCTACTCCCCTGCTTATGCTGAGGTCTTCTTCTGGGAAAGAAGTCCCAAATCCTTTTCTCTTCTTGACCATCTTTTTCCTTGCACTCAAGAGCTTTTCTCCTCCCTTGGCCTTCACCCTCAATCCCTTTCCGGAAAGTGACGGCAGCCCTCTCAGCCTTTGCCTTGCTCCTGCTAGTCGTCTTCACCTCAGCTAGAGAGTCCGGAAGGATCGCTGCAGGTCCCTTCCAACTCAGCCCTTCTCTTCTCTTCACCTCTAGTCTATTCCCTGCACTCACGATGAGGCGAATAACAAGGAGACCACTGTTTGCCTGAAATGCCAGGGGGTTTACAGCTCCAGAAACACTTTCGAGGACACAAATCAAAAAGGATACAAGTAGAAAGAGGATTTGATTTCAGTTGATTTGACTTGATTTTACTTCATTTTATTTTCTGTCTTGTTAGGTTGGTTTATGTTAGTTTAGTTTCGTTTCTTTCCTGTGATGTTATTGGATTTGATTTGATTCTATTTTCTTTGGGGTTATTTCTTATGATTTTATTTTATGTTGGTTTATCTTATTTTATTTGACCTTGCTTTACGCGTTTTTATTTTGGTTTGTTCTTTTATTATTTTGTTTCGTTTTATTTGGTCTTATTTTGGTTTAGGCTCTTTTAGGCTATTTTGCTGAATCTCTTTCAGAGCCGAGGCTCACAAGCATGAACACAATGCGCATGTGCAGCCAGGAGCAGGCTGATGTGTTCTTTAGTTTAGTTTGAAAAAGCATGCCTTGCAGTCTGGCAAAGGAAAGCTGCAGAAAGGAGCAGCAGGAAGACAGGCCGAGCAGTCCCTCGTTTCTCAACAGTGCAGAAGAACTTGAAGAAGGAGGATGGCTACCGACCACACACCGAAAAGCAGAAGAAGAGGAGGGGTGTGGTGCCCTGGGCTATTTTCACAAGTAGGACACGTGTCGATGACAAGCACCCCTTTTGCCTTCCAAAACTTGCTCCGCTGTGCTGCTTGGCCAGGGAGGCATGAAAAGCGCTCTCCTGCCTGCCCTGCGCTTGCATCGCATGCAGGGAGAGCTGAAAAGCAGCAGCTCTGCATGGTGCAGCAAGCCTGCAGCCCTTCCAAGCACAGGCTGTTTTGCACAAGCAAGGACACCTCGGGAAACGCAGCCAAGGCAAGAGCAGAGCTCGCTCCTGCTCCAAACCTGCAATGGGCAAAAGAGCCAGGGCGCGCCAGGGCACGAGGGGCGCCTCGCAGGTGCAAGAGCAGCGGGCAAGAACTGAGCCCAAAGGGCCCTGAGGAGCCCTGACAAGGGGCTGCGCCCAATGCTAGGCAGGAGAAGAAGCAACCCCGGGGGGCCACCCTGGGCGTCCGCCCCGGGAGTCTAGAAAGCGTCCTCCCCCCGCATGCGGGGCACGAGGGCCACCTTCGTGGAGCAGGAGCAGCAGGCACCTAGCCAAAACGGCCCAAAGGAGCCCTGGCACGGGGCCGTGCTCAGTGCTGCAGAGGAAGGCAAAAAACCCCCGGGGACACTTGCTAGCCCACCGTGGGGGGAAAAAAAGCCTTCCTCCCTGCAGCTGCAGGGCACGAGAGGCCACCTTCGTGGTGCATGAGCAGCAGGCAGTAACCCAGCCAAAATGGCCCAGAGGAGCCCTGACAAGTGCTCATGCTCAATGCTGCAGAGGAAGGCAAAAAACTCCCGGGCACCACAGCCAATCTGCCCCGGGGGAAAATTCCTTCCTGACCCCAGCGTCGCCGGCCATGGGCTATTCCCTCAGCACGTGAGCAAGACCTGCCTCCTCGGCCCGCAGGCTGCTCACGCCTCCCAGGAGATGCCCAACCCCGATTCTCCCTCCACCTGCTGCCACCTCAGGGCCTTCCCAGAGGGGCAAAACGCCCCCGGCCTGATCCATCTGGGGGACAACGATCCTTCCGGCGCCTGGCAAGGCACCAGTGGCTGCTCCAAAGCACCGGCACCCCCGCCAACATCTCTGCATCCCATTCCTCACGGCTGCTGACACTGGCTCCGCAGGGGATGAGGATGGCGAGCTCTGCAGTGCTCCTCAGGAAGCCATTCCCTTGCTCTTGCCACTGCTAGCCAGCTGAAAAGGCCAGCCAGCCTCACCAACCTCCAGCTGTTGGGGGTTCTTCTCGTCTCCAGCAGCCTCGTCGAGGCCCCTCCGGCCTTCCTCCCTCAGCCCTCGCCAAGTAATTCCACCGCCTCCTCAAGGACTTCCTCTCGCACGTCTTGGCGCTGCCCCCAGGCCAGCTATGGCAGCGCGACGCGGGAGCGTGCTCCCTTTTATGCTGCCCCGGGGCATGGTGACTGCTGCGTTGCCGGGTGCTGGCACTGTGACACGGGGGTGACGGGGCCCCCCCTGCGCAGCCCCGCCCGCCGGCCCTCCGCCCAGCATCCTTCCCAGGAAGGCCTTTGGGCTGCTGGCCCCGAGGCAGCCCCTGGGCCCAGGAGCCTCAGGGGGCTGTCCCTGCCCTTGCTGGCCATGCCCTGGGCACAGCTGCTGGGCGTCCCACTAAATACATCTGGACATTCAGACTACGTCGTCAAGGCTGTTTGTCCCATCTGCATTCCTTTGGTTGCGGGGATGCCAGAGGTGAAAGCAAGGCTTTTGCTTCCCTCGGCGTGAACTGGGCAGAGACGGAGAGCACGTGCAGGATGGCCTCGCCGTTCCTGACCCATGCACCAAGGCACATTTGCTACTCCCCTGCTTATGCTGAGGTCTTCTTCTGGGAAAGAAGTCCCAAATCCTTTTCTCTTCTTGACCATCTTTTTCCTTGCACTCAAGAGCTTTTCTCCTCCCTTGGCCTTCACCCTCAATCCCTTTCCGGAAAGTGACGGCAGCCCTCTCAGCCTTTGCCTTGCTCCTGCTAGTCGTCTTCACCTCAGCTAGAGAGTCCGGAAGGATCGCTGCAGGTCCCTTCCAACTCAGCCCTTCTCTTCTCTTCACCTCTAGTCTATTCCCTGCACTCACGATGAGGCGAATAACAAGGAGACCACTGTTTGCCTGAAATGCCAGGGGGTTTACAGCTCCAGAAACACTTTCGAGGACACAAATCAAAAAGGATACAAGTAGAAAGAGGATTTGATTTCAGTTGATTTGACTTGATTTTACTTCATTTTATTTTCTGTCTTGCTATGTTGGTTTATGTTAGTTTAGTTTCGTTTCTTTCCTGTGATGTTATTGGATTTGATTTGATTCTATTTTCTTTGGGGTTATTTCTTATGATTTTATTTTATGTTGGTTTATCTTATTTTATTTGACCTTGCTTTACGCGTTTTTATTTTGGTTTGTTCTTTTATTATTTTGTTTCATTTTATTTGGTCTTATTTTGGTTTAGGCTCTTTTAGGCTATTTTGCTGAATCTCTTTCAGAGCCGAGGCTCACAAGCATGAACACAATGCGCATGTGCAGCCAGGAGCAGGCTGATGTGTTCTTTAGTTTAGTTTGAAAAAGCATGCCTTGCAGTCTGGCAAAGGAAAGCTGCAGAAAGGAGCAGCAGGAAGACAGGCCAAGCAGTCCCTCGTTTCTCAACAGTGCAGAAGAACTTGAAGAAGGAGGATGGCTACCGACCACACACCGAAAAGCAGAAGAAGAGGAGGGGTGTGGTGCCCTGGGCTATTTTCACAAGTAGGACACGTGTCGATGACAAGCACCCCTTTTGCCTTCCAAAACTTGCTCCGCTGTGCTGCTTGGCCAGGGAGGCATGAAAAGCGCTCTCCTGCCTGCCCTGCGCTTGCATCGCATGCAGGGAGAGCTGAAAAGCAGCAGCTCTGCATGGTGCAGCAAGCCTGCAGCCCTTCCAAGCACAGGCTGTTTTGCACAAGCAAGGACACCTCGGGAAACGGAGCCAAGGCAAGAGCAGAGCTCGCTCCTGCTCCAAACCTGCAATGGGCAAAAGAGCCAGGGCGCGCCAGGGCACGAGGGGCGCCTCGCAGGTGCAAGAGCAGCGGGCAAGAACTGAGCCCAAAGGGCCCAGAGGAGCCCTGACAAGGGGCTGCGCTCAATGCTACGCAGGAGAAGAAGCAACCCCGGGGGGCCACCCTGGGCGTCCGCCCCGGGAGTCTAGAAAGCGTCCTCCCCCCGCATGCGGGGCACGAGGGCCAGCTTCGTGGAGCAGGAGCAGCAGGCACCTAGCCAAAACGGCCCAAAGGAGCCCTGGCACGGGGCCGTGCTCAGTGCTGCAGAGGAAGGCAAAAAAACCCCGGGGACACTTGCTAGCCCACCGTGGGGGGAAAAAAAGCCTTCCTCCCTGCAGCTGCAGGGCACGAGAGGCCACCTTCGTGGTGCATGAGCAGCAGGCAGTAACCCAGCCAAAATGGCCCAGAGGAGCCCTGACAAGTGCTCATGCTCAATGCTGCAGAGGAAGGCAAAAAACTCCCGGGCACCACAGCCAATCTGCCCCGGGGGAAAATTCCTTCCTGACCCCAGCGTCGCCGGCCATGGGCTATTCCCTCAGCACGTGAGCAAGACCTGCCTCCTCGGCCCGCAGGCTGCTCACGCCTCCCAGGAGATGCCCAACCCCGATTCTCCCTCCACCTGCTGCCACCTCAGGGCCTTCCCAGAGGGGCAAAACGCCCCCGGCCTGATCCATCTGGGGGACAACGATCCTTCCGGCGCCTGGCAAGGCACCAGTGGCTGCTCCAAAGCACCGGCACCCCCGCCAACATCTCTGCATCCCATTCCTCACGGCTGCTGACACTGGCTCCGCAGGGGATGAGGATGGCGAGCTCTGCAGTGCTCCTCAGGAAGGCATTCCCTTGCTCTTGCCACTGCTAGCCAGCTGAAAAGGCCAGCCAGCCTCACCAACCTCCAGCTGTTGGGGGTTCTTCTCGTCTCCAGCAGCCTCGTCGAGGCCCCTCCGGCCTTCCTCCCTCAGCCCTCGCCAAGTAATTCCACCGCCTCCTCAAGGACTTCCTCTCGCACGTCTTGGCGCTGCCCCCAGGCCAGCTATGGCAGCGCGACGCGGGAGCGTGCTCCCTTTTATGCTGCCCCGGGGCATGGTGACTGCTGCGTTGCCGGGTGCTGGCACTGTGACACGGGGGTGACGGGGCCCCCCCTGCGCAGCCCCGCCCGCCGGCCCTCCGCCCAGCATCCTTCCCAGGAAGGCCTTTGGGCTGCTGGCCCCGAGGCAGCCCCTGGGCCCAGGAGCCTCAGGGGGCTGTCCCTGCCCTTGCTGGCCATGCCCTGGGCACAGCTGCTGGGCGTCCCACTAAATACATCTGGACATTCAGACTACGTCGTCAAGGCTGTTTGTCCCATCTGCATTCCTTTGGTTGCGGGGATGCCAGAGGTGAAAGCAAGGCTTTTGCTTCCCTCTGCGTGAACTGGGCAGAGACGGAGAGCACGTGCAGGATGGCCTCGCCGTTCCTGACCCATGCACCAAGGCACATTTGCTACTCCCCTGCTTATGCTGAGGTCTTCTTCTGGGAAAGAAGTCCCAAATCCTTTTCTCTTCTTGACCATCTTTTTCCTTGCACTCAAGAGCTTTTCTCCTCCCTTGGCCTTCACCCTCAATCCCTTTCCGGAAAGTGACGGCAGCCCTCTCAGCCTTTGCCTTGCTCCTGCTAGTCGTCTTCACCTCAGCTAGAGAGTCCAGAAGGACCGCTGCAGGTCCCTTCCAACTCAGCCCTTCTCTTCTCTTCACCTCTAGTCTATTCCCTGCACTCACGATGAGGCGAATAACAAGGAGACCACTATTTGCCTGAAATGCCAGGGGGTTTACAGCTCCAGAAACACTTTCGAGGACACAAATCAAAAAGGATACAAGTAGAAAGAGGATTTGATTTCAGTTGATTTGACTTGATTTTACTTCATTTTATTTTCTGTCTTGTTAGGTTGGTTTATGTTAGTTTAGTTTCGTTTCTTTCCTGTGATGTTATTGGATTTGATTTGATTCTATTTTCTTTGGGGTTATTTCTTATGATTTTATTTTATGTTGGTTTATCTTATTTTATTTGACCTTGCTTTACGCGTTTTTATTTTGGTTTGTTCTTTTATTATTTTGTTTCATTTTATTTGATCTTATTTTGGTTTAGGCTCTTTTAGGCTATTTTGCTGAATCTCTTTCAGAGCCGAGGCTCACAAGCATGAACACAATGCGCATGTGCAGCCAGGAGCAGGCTGATGTGTTCTTTAGTTTAGTTTGAAAAAGCATGCCTTGCAGTCTGGCAAAGGAAAGCTGCAGAAAGGAGCAGCAGGAAGACAGGCCGAGCAGTCCCTCGTTTCTCAACAGTGCAGAAGAACTTGAAGAAGGAGGATGGCTACCGACCACACACCGAAAAGCAGAAGAAGAGGAGGGGTGTGCTGCCCTGGGCTATTTTCACAAGTAGGACACGTGTCGATGACAAGCACCCCTTTTGCCTTCCAAAACTTGCTCCGCTGTGCTGCTTGGCCAGGGAGGCATGAAAAGCGCTCTCCTGCCTGCCCTGCGCTTGCATCGCATGCAGGGGGAGCTGAAAAGCAGCAGCTCTGCATGGTGCAGCAAGCCTGCAGCCCTTCCAAGCACAGGCTGTTTTGCACAAGCAAGGACACCTCGGGAAACGGAGCCAAGGCAAGAGCAGAGCTCGCTCCTGCTCCAAACCTGCAATGGGCAAAAGAGCCAGGGAGCGCCAGGGCACGAGGGGCGCCTCGCAGGTGCAAGAGCAGCGGGCAAGAACTGAGCCCAAAGGGCCCAGAGGAGCCCTGACAAGGGGCTGCGCTCAATGCTACGCAGGAGAAGAAGCAACCCCGGGGGGCCACCCTGGGCGTCCGCCCCGGGAGTCTAGAAAGCGTCCTCCCCCCGCATGCGGGGCACGAGGGCCAGCTTCGTGGAGCAGGAGCAGCAGGCACCTAGCCAAAACGGCCCAAAGGAGCCCTGGCACGGGGCCGTGCTCAGTGCTGCAGAGGAAGGCAAAAAACCCCCGGGGACACTTGCTAGCCCACCGTGGGGGGAAAAAAAGCCTTCCTCCCCGCAGCTGCAGGGCACGAGAGGCCACCTTCGTGGTGCATGAGCAGCAGGCAGTAACCCAGCCAAAATGGCCCAGAGGAGCCCTGACAAGTGCTCATGCTCAATGCTGCAGAGGAAGGCAAAAAACCCCCGGGCACCACAGCCACTCTGCCCCGGGGCAAAATTCCTTCCTGACCCCAGCGTCGCCGGCCATGGGCTATTCCCTCAGCACGTGAGCAAGACCTGCCTCCTCGGCCCGCAGGCTGCTCACGCCTCCCAGGAGATGCCCAACCCCGATTCTCCCTCCACCTGCTGCCACCTCAGGGCCTTCCCAGAGGGGCAAAACGCCCCCGGTCTGATCCATCTGGGGGACAACGATCCTTCCGGCGCCTGGCAAGGCACCAGCGGCTGCTCCAAAGCACCGGCACCCCCGCCAACATCTCTGCATCCCATTCCTCACGGCTGCTGACACTGGCTCCGCAGGGGATGAGGATGGCGAGCTCTGCAGTGCTCCTCAGGAAGCCATTCCCTTGCTCTTGCCACTGCTAGCCAGCTGAAAAGGCCAGCCAGCCTCACCAACCTCCAGCTCTTGGTGGTTCTTCTCGTCTCCAGCAACCTCGTCGAGCCCCCTCCGGCCTTCCTCCCTCAGCCCTCGCCAAGTAATTCCACCGCCTCCTCAAGGACTTCCTCTCGCACGTCTTGGCGCTGCCCCCAGGCCAGCTATGGCAGCGCGACGCGGGAGCGTGCTCCCTTTTATGCTGCCCCGGGGCATGGTGACTGCTGCGTTGCCGGGTGCTGGCACTGTGACACGGGGGTGACGGGGCCCCCCCTGCGCAGCCCCGCCCGCCGGCCCTCCGCCCAGCATCCTTCCCAGGAAGGCCTTTGGGCTGCTGGCCCCGAGGCAGCCCCTGGGCCCAGGAGCCTCAGGGGGCTGTCCCTGCCCTTGCTGGCCATGCCCTGGGCACAGCTGCTGGGCGTCCCACTAAATACATCTGGACATTCAGACTACGTCGTCAAGGCTGTTTGTCCCATCTGCATTCCTTTGGTTGCGGGGATGCCAGAGGTGAAAGCAAGGCTTTTGCTTCCCTCTGCGTGAACTGGGCAGAGACGGAGAGCACGTGCAGGATGGCCTCGCCGTTCCTGACCCATGCACCAAGGCACATTTGCTACTCCCCTGCTTATGCTGAGGTCTTCTTCTGGGAAAGAAGTCCCAAATCCTTTTCTCTTCTTGACCATCTTTTTCCTTGCACTCAAGAGCTTTTCTCCTCCCTTGGCCTTCACCCTCAATCCCTTTCCGGAAAGTGACGGCAGCCCTCTCAGCCTTTGCCTTGCTCCTGCTAGTCGTCTTCACCTCAGCTAGAGAGTCCAGAAGGACCGCTGCAGGTCCCTTCCAACTCAGCCCTTCTCTTCTCTTCACCTCTAGTCTATTCCCTGCACTCACGATGAGGCGAATAACAAGGAGACCACTATTTGCCTGAAATGCCAGGGGGTTTACAGCTCCAGAAACACTTTCGAGGACACAAATCAAAAAGGATACAAGTAGAAAGAGGATTTGATTTCAGTTGATTTGACTTGATTTTACTTCATTTTATTTTCTGTCTTGTTAGGTTGGTTTATGTTAGTTTAGTTTCGTTTCTTTCCTGTGATGTTATTGGATTTGATTTGATTCTATTTTCTTTGGGGTTATTTCTTATGATTTTATTTTATGTTGGTTTATCTTATTTTATTTGACCTTGCTTTACGCGTTTTTATTTTGGTTTGTTCTTTTATTATTTTGTTTCATTTTATTTGATCTTATTTTGGTTTAGGCTCTTTTAGGCTATTTTGCTGAATCTCTTTCAGAGCCGAGGCTCACAAGCATGAACACAATGCGCATGTGCAGCCAGGAGCAGGCTGATGTGTTCTTTAGTTTAGTTTGAAAAAGCATCCCTTGCAGTCTGGCAAAGGAAAGCTGCAGAAAGGAGCAGCAGGAAGACAGGCCGAGCAGTCCCTCGTTTCTCAACAGTGCAGAAGAACTTGAAGAAGGAGGATGGCTACCGACCACACACCGAAAAGCAGAAGAAGAGGAGGGGTGTGCTGCCCTGGGCTATTTTCACAAGTAGGACACGTGTCGATGACAAGCACCCCTTTTGCCTTCCAAAACTTGCTCCGCTGTGCTGCTTGGCCAGGGAGGCATGAAAAGCGCTCTCCTGCCTGCCCTGCGCTTGCATCGCATGCAGGGGGAGCTGAAAAGCAGCAGCTCTGCATGGTGCAGCAAGCCTGCAGCCCTTCCAAGCACAGGCTGTTTTGCACAAGCAAGGACACCTCGGGAAACGGAGCCAAGGCAAGAGCAGAGCTCGCTCCTGCTCCAAACCTGCAATGGGCAAAAGAGCCAGGGAGCGCCAGGGCACGAGGGGCGCCTCGCAGGTGCAAGAGCAGCGGGCAAGAACTGAGCCCAAAGGGCCCAGAGGAGCCCTGACAAGGGGCTGCGCTCAATGCTACGCAGGAGAAGAAGCAACCCCGGGGGGCCACCCTGGGCGTCCGCCCCGGGAGTCTAGAAAGCGTCCTCCCCCCGCATGCGGGGCACGAGGGCCAGCTTCGTGGAGCAGGAGCAGCAGGCACCTAGCCAAAACGGCCCAAAGGAGCCCTGGCACGGGGCCGTGCTCAGTGCTGCAGAGGAAGGCAAAAAACCCCCGGGGACACTTGCTAGCCCACCGTGGGGGGAAAAAAAGCCTTCCTCCCCGCAGCTGCAGGGCACGAGAGGCCACCTTCGTGGTGCATGAGCAGCAGGCAGTAACCCAGCCAAAATGGCCCAGAGGAGCCCTGACAAGTGCTCATGCTCAATGCTGCAGAGGAAGGCAAAAAACCCCCGGGCACCACAGCCACTCTGCCCCGGGGCAAAATTCCTTCCTGACCCCAGCGTCGCCGGCCATGGGCTATTCCCTCAGCACGTGAGCAAGACCTGCCTCCTCGGCCCGCAGGCTGCTCACGCCTCCCAGGAGATGCCCAACCCCGATTCTCCCTCCACCTGCTGCCACCTCAGGGCCTTCCCAGAGGGGCAAAACGCCCCCGGTCTGATCCATCTGGGGGACAACGATCCTTCCGGCGCCTGGCAAGGCACCAGCGGCTGCTCCAAAGCACCGGCACCCCCGCCAACATCTCTGCATCCCATTCCTCACGGCTGCTGACACTGGCTCCGCAGGGGATGAGGATGGCGAGCTCTGCAGTGCTCCTCAGGAAGCCATTCCCTTGCTCTTGCCACTGCTAGCCAGCTGAAAAGGCCAGCCAGCCTCACCAACCTCCAGCTCTTGGTGGTTCTTCTCGTCTCCAGCAACCTCGTCGAGCCCCCTCCGGCCTTCCTCCCTCAGCCCTCGCCAAGTAATTCCACCGCCTCCTCAAGGACTTCCTCTCGCACGTCTTGGCGCTGCCCCCAGGCCAGCTATGGCAGCGCGACGCGGGAGCGTGCTCCCTTTTATGCTGCCCCGGGGCATGGTGACTGCTGCGTTGCCGGGTGCTGGCACTGTGACACGGGGGTGACGGGGCCCCCCCTGCGCAGCCCCGCCCGCCGGCCCTCCGCCCAGCATCCTTCCCAGGAAGGCCTTTGGGCTGCTGGCCCCGAGGCAGCCCCTGGGCCCAGGAGCCTCAGGGGGCTGTCCCTGCCCTTGCTGGCCATGCCCTGGGCACAGCTGCTGGGCGTCCCACTAAATACATCTGGACATTCAGACTACGTCGTCAAGGCTGTTTGTCCCATCTGCATTCCTTTGGTTGCGGGGATGCCAGAGGTGAAAGCAAGGCTTTTGCTTCCCTCGGCGTGAACTGGGCAGAGACGGAGAGCACGTGCAGGATGGCCTCGCCGTTCCTGACCCATGCACCAAGGCACATTTGCTACTCCCCTGCTTATGCTGAGGTCTTCTTCTGGGAAAGAAGTCCCAAATCCTTTTCTCTTCTTGACCATCTTTTTCCTTGCACTCAAGAGCTTTTCTCCTCCCTTGGCCTTCACCCTCAATCCCTTTCCGGAAAGTGACGGCAGCCCTCTCAGCCTTTGCCTTGCTCCTGCTAGTCGTCTTCACCTCAGCTAGAGAGTCCGGAAGGATCGCTGCAGGTCCCTTCCAACTCAGCCCTTCTCTTCTCTTCACCTCTAGTCTATTCCCTGCACTCACGATGAGGCGAATAACAAGGAGACCACTATTTGCCTGAAATGCCAGGGGGTTTACAGCTCCAGAAACACTTTCGAGGACACAAATCAAAAAGGATACAAGTAGAAAGAGGATTTGATTTCAGTTGATTTGACTTGATTTTACTTCATTTTATTTTCTGTCTTGTTAGGTTGGTTTATGTTAGTTTAGTTTCGTTTCTTTCCTGTGATGTTATTGGATTTGATTTGATTCTATTTTCTTTGGGGTTATTTCTTATGATTTTATTTTATGTTGGTTTATCTTATTTTATTTGACCTTGCTTTACGCGTTTTTATTTTGGTTTGTTCTTTTATTATTTTGTTTCATTTTATTTGATCTTATTTTGGTTTAGGCTCTTTTAGGCTATTTTGCTGAATCTCTTTCAGAGCCGAGGCTCACAAGCATGAACACAATGCGCATGTGCAGCCAGGAGCAGGCTGATGTGTTCTTTAGTTTAGTTTGAAAAAGCATCCCTTGCAGTCTGGCAAAGGAAAGCTGCAGAAAGGAGCAGCAGGAAGACAGGCCGAGCAGTCCCTCGTTTCTCAACAGTGCAGAAGAACTTGAAGAAGGAGGATGGCTACCGACCACACACCGAAAAGCAGAAGAAGAGGAGGGGTGTGCTGCCCTGGGCTATTTTCACAAGTAGGACACGTGTCGATGACAAGCACCCCTTTTGCCTTCCAAAACTTGCTCCGCTGTGCTGCTTGGCCAGGGAGGCATGAAAAGCGCTCTCCTGCCTGCCCTGCGCTTGCATCGCATGCAGGGGGAGCTGAAAAGCAGCAGCTCTGCATGGTGCAGCAAGCCTGCAGCCCTTCCAAGCACAGGCTGTTTTGCACAAGCAAGGACACCTCGGGAAACGGAGCCAAGGCAAGAGCAGAGCTCGCTCCTGCTCCAAACCTGCAATGGGCAAAAGAGCCAGGGAGCGCCAGGGCACGAGGGGCGCCTCGCAGGTGCAAGAGCAGCGGGCAAGAACTGAGCCCAAAGGGCCCAGAGGAGCCCTGACAAGGGGCTGCGCTCAATGCTACGCAGGAGAAGAAGCAACCCCGGGGGGCCACCCTGGGCGTCCGCCCCGGGAGTCTAGAAAGCGTCCTCCCCCCGCATGCGGGGCACGAGGGCCAGCTTCGTGGAGCAGGAGCAGCAGGCACCTAGCCAAAACGGCCCAAAGGAGCCCTGGCACGGGGCCGTGCTCAGTGCTGCAGAGGAAGGCAAAAAACCCCCGGGGACACTTGCTAGCCCACCGTGGGGGGAAAAAAAGCCTTCCTCCCCGCAGCTGCAGGGCACGAGAGGCCACCTTCGTGGTGCATGAGCAGCAGGCAGTAACCCAGCCAAAATGGCCCAGAGGAGCCCTGACAAGTGCTCATGCTCAATGCTGCAGAGGAAGGCAAAAAACCCCCGGGCACCACAGCCACTCTGCCCCGGGGCAAAATTCCTTCCTGACCCCAGCGTCGCCGGCCATGGGCTATTCCCTCAGCACGTGAGCAAGACCTGCCTCCTCGGCCCGCAGGCTGCTCACGCCTCCCAGGAGATGCCCAACCCCGATTCTCCCTCCACCTGCTGCCACCTCAGGGCCTTCCCAGAGGGGCAAAACGCCCCCGGTCTGATCCATCTGGGGGACAACGATCCTTCCGGCGCCTGGCAAGGCACCAGCGGCTGCTCCAAAGCACCGGCACCCCCGCCAACATCTCTGCATCCCATTCCTCACGGCTGCTGACACTGGCTCCGCAGGGGATGAGGATGGCGAGCTCTGCAGTGCTCCTCAGGAAGCCATTCCCTTGCTCTTGCCACTGCTAGCCAGCTGAAAAGGCCAGCCAGCCTCACCAACCTCCAGCTCTTGGTGGTTCTTCTCGTCTCCAGCAACCTCGTCGAGCCCCCTCCGGCCTTCCTCCCTCAGCCCTCGCCAAGTAATTCCACCGCCTCCTCAAGGACTTCCTCTCGCACGTCTTGGCGCTGCCCCCAGGCCAGCTATGGCAGCGCGACGCGGGAGCGTGCTCCCTTTTATGCTGCCCCGGGGCATGGTGACTGCTGCGTTGCCGGGTGCTGGCACTGTGACACGGGGGTGACGGGGCCCCCCCTGCGCAGCCCCGCCCGCCGGCCCTCCGCCAAGCATCCTTCCCAGGAAGGCCTTTGGGCTGCTGGCCCCGAGGCAGCCCCTGGGCCCAGGAGCCTCAGGGGGCTGTCCCTGCCCTTGCTGGCCATGCCCTGGGCACAGCTGCTGGGCGTCCCACTAAATACATCTGGACATTCAGACTACGTCGTCAAGGCTGTTTGTCCCATCTGCATTCCTTTGGTTGCGGGGATGCCAGAGGTGAAAGCAAGGCTTTTGCTTCCCTCGGCGTGAACTGGGCAGAGACGGAGAGCACGTGCAGGATGGCCTCGCCGTTCCTGACCCATGCACCAAGGCACATTTGCTACTCCCCTGCTTATGCTGAGGTCTTCTTCTGGGAAAGAAGTCCCAAATCCTTTTCTCTTCTTGACCATCTTTTTCCTTGCACTCAAGAGCTTTTCTCCTCCCTTGGCCTTCACCCTCAATCCCTTTCCGGAAAGTGACGGCAGCCCTCTCAGCCTTTGCCTTGCTCCTGCTAGTCGTCTTCACCTCAGCTAGAGAGTCCGGAAGGATCGCTGCAGGTCCCTTCCAACTCAGCCCTTCTCTTCTCTTCACCTCTAGTCTATTCCCTGCACTCACGATGAGGCGAATAACAAGGAGACCACTGTTTGCCTGAAATGCCAGGGGGTTTACAGCTCCAGAAACACTTTCGAGGACACAAATCAAAAAGGATACAAGTAGAAAGAGGATTTGATTTCAGTTGATTTGACTTGATTTTACTGTATTTTATTTTCTGTCTTGTTAGGTTGGTTTACGTTAGTTTAGTTTCGTTTCTTTCCTGTGATGTTATTGGATTTGATTTGATTCTATTTTCTTTGGGGTTATTTCTTATGATTTTATTTTATGTTGGTTTATCTTATTTTATTTGACCTTGCTTTACGCGTTTTTATTTTGGTTTGTTCTTTTATTATTTTGTTTCATTTTATTTGATCTTATTTTGGTTTAGGCTCTTTTAGGCTATTTTGCTGAATCTCTTTCAGAGCCGAGGCTCACAAGCATGAACACAATGCGCATGTGCAGCCAGGAGCAGGCTGATGTGTTCTTTAGTTTAGTTTGAAAAAGCATCCCTTGCAGTCTGGCAAAGGAAAGCTGCAGAAAGGAGCAGCAGGAAGACAGGCCGAGCAGTCCCTCGTTTCTCAACAGTGCAGAAGAACTTGAAGAAGGAGGATGGCTACCGACCACACACCGAAAAGCAGAAGAAGAGGAGGGGTGTGCTGCCCTGGGCTATTTTCACAAGTAGGACACGTGTCGATGACAAGCACCCCTTTTGCCTTCCAAAACTTGCTCCGCTGTGCTGCTTGGCCAGGGAGGCATGAAAAGCGCTCTCCTGCCTGCCCTGCGCTTGCATCGCATGCAGGGGGAGCTGAAAAGCAGCAGCTCTGCATGGTGCAGCAAGCCTGCAGCCCTTCCAAGCACAGGCTGTTTTGCACAAGCAAGGACACCTCGGGAAACGCAGCCAAGGCAAGAGCAGAGCTCGCTCCTGCTCCAAACCTGCAATGGGCAAAAGAGCCAGGGAGCGCCAGGGCACGAGGGGCGCCTCGCAGGTGCAAGAGCAGCGGGCAAGAACTGAGCCCAAAGGGCCCAGAGGAGCCCTGACAAGGGGCTGCGCTCAATGCTACGCAGGAGAAGAAGCAACCCCGGGGGGCCACCCTGGGCGTCCGCCCCGGGAGTCTAGAAAGCGTCCTCCCCCCGCATGCGGGGCACGAGGGCCAGCTTCGTGGAGCAGGAGCAGCAGGCACCTAGCCAAAACGGCCCAAAGGAGCCCTGGCACGGGGCCGTGCTCAGTGCTGCAGAGGAAGGCAAAAAACCCCCGGGGACACTTGCTAGCCCACCGTGGGGGGAAAAAAAGCTTTCCTCCCCGCAGCTGCAGGGCACGAGAGGCCACCTTCGTGGTGCATGAGCAGCAGGCAGTAACCCAGCCAAAATGGCCCAGAGGAGCCCTGACAAGTGCTCATGCTCAATGCTGCAGAGGAAGGCAAAAAACCCCCGGGCACCACAG